>NC_056741.1:1428283361-1428348361 GCF_019279795.1 Protopterus annectens
CAAGATACAAAAACAGGGCCACCAAAAACTCAAACAGCATGTCCAAAATATCGAAAAACTTGGTAAAATAAAACAGCGACACGACAAAGGCTGCAGTCTCCAAGTTAAAAAACTTTACTAGTACACATAACACAAGCGCTTTCACTGGTTTGCTTCATCAGGTGTAATAGAGACACTACAAAACACACACCTTAAATATACCTCCCTATCACATGTTAAAATCAATTAGGATTCATTTCAGAAATATTTAAAGGTAAAATACACAAACTAAAAAACATGTATAACAAGCATAAACATATTAATATCATGAACATATTATCAAAACTTTTAATACATATATATAATTTATTCATATAATATAATATTTCATCTCCTAATGGGTCTGGACTTTAATTTAGGTCTGAGGTGGATGCATTCATTTAACCCATTCCTTGCATCACCCCTCATCCTAACTATCCACGTAGATTCAAGTTCCTCTGTTCTCTGACATATATCCCCTGCCTAGCATTCTCATATACCCTACATATGGCTAAAAATGTAAAAGTATGTGTTACATCTGTATTTAAAACATGCTTCGCAAGGGCATTAGTTTTACTTCCCTTACTAATGCGATAAACATGCTCCCTTATGCGTGCCTTAAAAAATATATCAGTTTTACCAATATAAAACTTTTCACATAATGTACAATGAGCAAGGTATACTATATGCTATGTTTCACAATTTGCCAAGACTTTAAAAGTACGTTTTACATTGATCAGGATGTAGGAAAACACCGCAAGTGTCTGAATAATGACAGTAGTTACACTTTCCACAAGGCCATGTACCACTCAAATCACTATCGTTAATTTCATTACATGGATAACACAGCCTCTTTCTTATAGACGTACTATTCCTACACATAACCGTTGGTGTAGCATCTATAAAATTTATTAATTCAGGGTCAGTGGTCAATATACTCCAACGCTTCCTAATAATATCAGTGTAGTTCTGTACATCCCTAGTATAACGTAAAGGGACCTTGAGCTTGGTCACTACTTTATCCATTCTTTTACTGGTATTAGTTACCCCTTCTTCTGCAGAGTAAAAAGGTTTCGCAGTAGTATCCCTTCTGATTGCCGCATCCTTCACATTCAAGCTAATCATATGATCATCGTAACCTCTCTCTTAGATTATTTACTGCATGGTTCACCTGATCTGTAAAGTCTTCCTCCCTAGCATTTAATCTAGAGGCTCTGTAAATCTGATTGTGAACAACACTTTTAAAAATATGAGGGGGATGTGAACTCTCTCTATGTAATAAGTGATTAACATAGCAGTCCTTCCTATGTAACTTGGTATATACCTGCCCTATATTACTCTTAATCACTGTGGTGTCTAAGAAAATCTATATCCAAATCAGAACATTTGTGGGTAAACTTCAAAAAACTTGTAGAGTCATTCAGGAACTTCAAAAATTCATCTAACATTTGATAAGAACCTCCCCATGAAATAAAAAGATCACCGACAAACCTCCTGTAAAACAAGATTTGTCCAGAATAAGGTCCATGCAACACATTTCCCAATTCCCAGTCGACCATCACTGCATTGGCGTAGCTACTGGCACAATCTGTGCCCATAACTACTCCATTGTACTGTTTATAATACTGTTTGTCAAAAACAAATACATTGTGCTCCAAAACTATCTCTAAAAGCTTAATCAATAAACAAATGTTGGACATTTCATAATCTGAGTGTGCTTCTAAAGACCTCTGTACACTCAGTGTACCCACAGAATTAGGTATAACAGTGAACAGGGACACTACATCCATTGTAACACAAATTACATTTGCACTAGTTTCTTCTATACAACCATATAAATCTTGTAAAAAATGCTTGGTATCTCTCAGAACCTGCGTTAACCCATTCAAGATTGGCCTTAAATTATTTTCAACATACATCTCAACATACACAGAAATAGTCTCGGTGCTCCAATTCCTGCCCAAAACTAAAGGTCTAAGAGGAGGATTTGAACTATCTTTATGGAGTTTAGGCAGGCCTTGTATCATAGGTATCATTGGCTTGTTTATCATAAAATATGAATAAAGACTTTTGTCAATCAATTTCAAAACCAACAAGCAGTTCAAAAGCACATGTACATCATAGCTAACGCTATTCCATTGCACTTCAGTGATTTTTTCATAAAATGCAGCATCTTCCAACATTTCAAACATCTTACACATATACCAAGCCCTGTCCAAAACCACCAAAGGACCCCCCCACCTTATCGGCTGGTCGGACAGTAATACTAGGATTCAACTCTAAATTTCTTAATGCATCCCTCTCTTCCTTATTAAAGATTGGAAGGTCTCATATGATATCAATTATTACTTTGTTTAAATTTCAATTCATAAACATCTTGTATACATAGTTTTTCAAAGGCTGTTATAAAACAGTTCATTTTTGGAATAAAAGTACTTGGTCTCTTAAAAATCATATTATTAACATCAGAACCATCATTATTATTCATAGTATGCTTGTCATAATTTTTGTTACAATGGATGTAGTGTCCCTGTTCACTGTTAAACCAAATTCTGTGGGTAGTTATGGGCACAGATTGTGCCAATAGCTATGCCAATGCAGTGATGGTTGACTGGGAATTTGGAAATGTGTTGCATGAACCTTATTCTGGACAAATGTTGTTTTACAGGAGGTTTGTCAATGATCTTTTTATTTTATGGGGAGGTTATTATCGAATGTTAGATGAATTTTTGAAGTTCCTGAATGAACAAAATTAACGGTACAACCCAACATAACTACAACTATGACATTCTAACTAGTAAAAGTATAACTAATATAGATAAAAATACTTAAATATACAAATATATATATATATATATATATATATATATATATATATATATATATATATATATATATGAACATGAACATGTTCATGTTTATATATATATATATATATATATATATATATATATATATTTGTATATTTAAGTATTTGGGTTGTACCTTTAATTTTGTTCATTTACATAATTGATTGGGGTAGGTTATTTTTGTATTTAATGTGGTTCTCTGCTCAGTTGAATCTTTTGGTCTGTTCTTGGCTATTGCTTGTGTGGCATGGTAACTCCGTGGAATAGTTGCTAATTTAGTTATTTTTGTATGTATTACCATGGAGTTTTATATATTTAGGTCTACTTTGTATGATCAACAGCTCATATGATCGACAACCATAACACTAACACCAAAACACTGAAAGCTCAAAACACCTAAAGCTCATATGATCGACACTCATAACAGCGACACATGAAATCCAAAGCATTATGCCCTTTCCACACTGTAGTGTGACCCTGGAGTAGGAATTAATAGTTCCATTAAAAAGTATCCATATATATGTTTAAAATTTATGACATGTGTGGGGGGGCTATTCCCCCCACGCTCCCTATTTATTCCTACTCCAGGGCCGCGCTACAGTAGGGAACAAGCATAATGCTTTGGATTTCATGTGTCGATGTTATGAGTGTCGATCATATCAGCTTTAGGTGTTTTCAGCTTTCAGTGTTTTGGTGTCAGTCAAATGGTTGTCAATCATATGAGCTTTCAGTTATATGAAGTAGACCCATATATATATATATATATATATATATATATATATATATATAAATATATATATATATATATATATATATATATATCTATTATAAAACACATATATATATAAATATGAACATGAATATATATACACATTTATATGAACACACACACACACACACACACACACACACACACACACACACACACACACACACACACACACACACACACACACACACTTATATATATGAATATGAAGAAAACGTTGCTGCTATAAGGCTACCTATCGACCCAAAGGAAGAGGTGCTCAGCCTTAACTCCAATGAAGTGAGATCTCAGCTTAAGAAAGTGAACCCCATGTTAGCTGCTGGTTCTGATAAAATACTGGGAAAAGTACTTAAAGGCTGTGCAGACCAACTATGCTGAGTTCTAACTGATATTTTCAACACCTACCTTATTCTTGGTAAAGTTCCCTCTTGCTTCAAGGTGTCGAATATTGTCTTTCTCCCCAAAAAAGCCAATCCAGCCTGATTGAATGATTACAGGCTGGTTGCTCTAACTTCAAATGTCATGAAATGCTTTGAAAGGCTAGTGAAAAAGATGCTGTCGGCAAACATTCCATCCACCTTTGACCCTCTACAGTTCACTTATTGGGCTAACAGATCCACTGCTGATGCTATTTCAATGGCACTACACCTCTCACTTGATCATCTGGAGGGAAGAAACAACTACATCGGGCTGTTGTTTATTGACTTCATCTCAGCATTCAGTACAGTGGTTCCTATGCAGCGTATTGACAAGATTGTACATCTTCGAGTCAGCAAGCTCATGTGGATCTGGATCCTTGACATTTTGACAAACAGACCACAGAAAACTTGTGCGTGCAGCAGTATCCTAGGATGCATAATACTCAACACCGGTGTTCCTCAAGGTTGTGTGCTAAGCCCTCTGTTGTTCATCATCCTAACCCATGACTCTTCTGCAAAATACAACACCAATGACATCATTAAGTTTGCAGATTATACTACAGTCGTGGGCCTCATCAAAGGGGAGGAGGAAGGGGCTTATAGAGACAAAGTCTACTCATTGATTAACTGGTGTGCTAAGAACAACCTTGACCTGAATGTCAATAAAATAAAATAAATCATTATAGACTTCAGGAAAAGTTCAACAACACACCCACCACTTATGATAAATGGTGAAGAGGTGGAAAGGGTCAAATCTGCAAAGTTTTTGGGGGTGCACATTTCAGAGGATTTCTCTTGGGCTGTGAACACTGAACAGTTTGTCAGAAAAGCACACCAATGTCTCCACTTTCTCAGAAGGCTCACAAAGCAAAGCTCCCACCTACTGATGTCACCACATTCTACAGAGGAGCAGTTGAGAGCATTCTCACTAGCAGCTTCACAGTTTGGTTTGGGAACAGTACAATAGCAGAAAGAAAGACGCTACAGAGAGTGGTGCAAGTTGCAGAAAAAAAATCATGGACACAAACTTACCATCAATCTAGGATCTCTTTGCAGCAAGAAGCATTAAATGTGCATCCAAAATAATTTGTGACCTCTCTTACCCTGCACATGGATGGTTTATACAACTGTCTTCAGGCGTGAGATAGTGGAGTATCTTCTACCCAACATGTTGAGACTTATAAAGTATGAAACCAGCCACTGATTATTTAGTCAGTAATCATTCACAATATGTAGCTTAGCTGAAAAGTGTGCAATATCTTTTTTTTTTAATTTTTTTGTTTTTCTTTGATGTAGCAGATTTTCTTATTCATGTGCAATTGCCTGCTGTTTGTCTGATACAGATGAACAAAGGATGACAATCTGAACATGTGCAGTCCTACTCTGCCATGCTGCTAAGTATAGTATTCTTCTTATGACTGTCTGGGGGCTTGTGTGTTTTTGCTGTTATTATTGGTTTATTTATCCTTCTGGGGTCTAGTATTGAATATGTTCTTTACATTGAAATGTTATTCTGTTGTTCTTGTTATCCTTGCCTCTTTTGTACTCTCTGGTGAGTTGATACTCAGAATTTCATTTAGGCTGCACTTGTGTAGTTCTAAATGACAATAACGTTTACTTTGACTTTTGACTTTGACTTTGATGGGTCCCTGTCGGATTACTGACATTTCAAAACTTCAAACATCATACGGCAGAGACAGTATGATCAATGTTTTGAAAATTCAAAACTAAAATAAAAAAAAAAATAAAAACATTTTTTTTATGTTCTTGCGGGGGGGGGCAAGCCCTCTGCACCCTCACACCTCCTGTTAATTAAATATAACAACTCTGAAAATGGTAACTTTCCTGTTCCTCACTGTACAGCGATCTCCATTCAAACTGTTTGAATTTTCAAAACTTCGATCATATGGTCTCAGCCATATGATGTTCGAAGTGTTGAAACTTCTGTAATCTGATAGGGACCCATATATGTATATATATATATATATATATATATATGTATATATATATATATATATATATATATATATATATATATATATATATATATATGTGTGTGTGTGTGTGTGTGTGTGTGTGTGTATGTATATAGAGAGAGAGATACATAGGTTCACAGTCACACCTTTTTAACTGGATTGTGATTGACATATTTACCATTGATCACAATTAAGTGAAAATTGATTCAGTGGCTAAGAGAAGAGAAGAGAACAGGGCTTGCAGATCAGATGGTAGTTTATTAATGAAAATTGAAAAAAAAAAGTTGTGTAAGTAATGAGCATTGAGGGACAACAGACTGAAGAGGGGGCATCTGATGAAAGGTAGAAACCAATTTTTACCCTAAAAGAGGTATTGGTGAGAAAGTTTTTGGACCTTTAAATCAGACTGTAGGCTGTGGGCTAATGCCTGTGTCAGAAAGATTGGTGAAAAGTAGGAATGATTCCAAACATCAAAGGCCCAAGATCAGTGAAAAGGGCACCAGTTATATTGCCTTTATGTTTTGTAAAATGTTGCCCACAAGTGTTCGCAGTGCATTCACAGTGATTTTGCCTCACCATAATCCGTCTGGCTTATTTGAGAGAAGGTGGTATTGTTGTAGGAAGGAAGTGATATGCATACATATTAGTTTCTCAAGAATTTTCCCTATGGTTGGTTAGATAGAAAATGTTTGGAAGTGTGGGGTTTAACTTGTTTGAGGGCATGTCTAACTTGGGCTGATTTCCAAAAGTGTGGGCAAAATGTCTGAAACAAACTAGAGGTTGTAAATGTAGAGTAATGGGATAAACCCTGTGCAGAAATTATCTGAGCCTGTGGGAGCATCAAGTGGATTTTTTTTCTAGAAGCTTTTTAAAGTATTAGGTTTTACTTTGTCTAAAACAAAAAGGTGGAAGGTAGTCAGGGAGAAGGGTGCTGTAAGGGAGTGCAAAAAGGGGTTGGAAGATGATGATATTAGGTTAAGGGATTCTCCAAGGAAGCAGGAGGGAGTGAGATGGATTTGTTGGCAATGAATGATGCCTATTAGATGTAAATTGGAGGAGCTGAGAGCTAGGAAGCAATTGACTTCCTGCCCGGAGAATTTTGCAGAATGCAAGAGTTAGGTCTGCTTTGATTTATTTACCAATATTGTATAAGGTTTAGTATAAGGACTAGTCTATGGTGGATGGAAATGGATTTTGTTTCCATTTTTACTATCCCTCATGACATAGTTATACGATTGCTTTGAGTTCTTTGGTAAGTCTATATGTTCTGTTGTTCTTGAAAATCTAGTAACTAGGGGAGAAACAGGTGTTTGTGGATTGAAAATAGTAGGTTAAATGTTCTGTTATAGAGTTTGCATCCTGTGAGTACAGAATGAGTTGTCAGTCTAATTAGGTGAGATTTAAGTTTGAAAATGTTGCTTTGAGATATAGGTCTAAAAGTGATTAGTTTTGATGGGAATCTTATTAGTAGGTTATGTGTGTTGAAGGTAATAGGATCGTGGCCACTGAAAGTGGGACAGGTGAATAGTTATCAATGAAATGTTAGCTGGTTGACGGGTAACTATGAAGTTTAGTATAGAGTGTTGGTTTTAAATCAGTTGGGTCTAATTCGTTCTTGGATACTCTGAAGGATTTATAGGATCAGTTAGGAATTTTGTAATGTCATTAGAGGAAGGTCCTAGGAGGTTTAGCTTAAGGTCTTCAGGTATGACTGCATGCTTATTGGCAAATATGTTATGAATTAGATCTTTGAATTGGGGGATAGAGAATAGAGAGGAAGATAGCCTATAACAATATTAAAAGGGTGTGGTTTATTGTAGGGAAGTTTTATGAGTACCCATTTAGGATCATAGTCAGAGCTAGTTTTGGCATGTGTGATGATGGGAAGATTAATGTGGGATTTGTTTCGTAGTTGGGTTAGTTGTGTTATTAGGAGACATTTATCATATAAAACACCAGGTCGAACCTTTGGCAAGTTTTTTGATTCCATCCCTAAGGGTCAGTATAAAGTTATATTTAGATTCTCTGCAGAAAACCTTATTCTTAGGAGTGACTTGTATAATGTCAGTGTCACAGTTCATAATGCAGGGACCCTTACTAAGGTGTGATAAAAATGTTGGTACAGATATTAAGAATGTCATAAAGGGTACCAAATAAAATAAGTCAACACTGATATCAAAGGAATATATGGATGCATATTTACTTCAGATACTAATCAGCTGCTGACATTGAAAGACAGGTTAGTAGTCCAGGGGGAAAAATGGTCTTGCAGATCCAAAAGACAGTGGTCATTCAGAATACAGGAGATAACAAAGGACATTTTTTTCTAGGGATATTAAAAGAAATGCATGATACTTCATGTCAGGGATATTCCCTTTTGACAGTGAAGGAGCTGGACACCATATGCAGGGTCATTCATGGAATCACTGATGACTTTTACATTGGCATCTATGAAACTAAGTCTGTTGGTAAGTGACCAATGTTCAATGAAAGAAAACAGGATTTTTTTTTTTTTGCAGAATTTAGTAAAGGTCAGCTTTCTTCTGATGTGGCCCTTTCTAGACTGTCATTATGTCATTATAAATAGCTCTGTGTTGAGTAGGGGATGAATGAGAGTAAAATTATAACAAATAGGCTGACCATCTTTTAGTTTTCCAGCTTTCAATTAGCAGGGCAATCTATTATGACGTTTTACATTAACTTCTGCATTCCAAACAGAGGTGAAAAATGGTTGTGAATCAGTCCTAATCTGAACTTATGGTTAGCCAAGAGTAGGTTCATGGCAGGGCTCAAAAAGCAAACTTCAGATGGAGCTAAACATTGCTTATAAATGTGCAACCTTGCAAAAGAAGGTGAAGTAAAGTGTTTAAAGAGTGGCATCAGAAGTCAGAGATAATGAATAGTTATTCTGTTCACCATTTATGAATAAGGATGGTGAGATTTCCCATTAAAATATGAATAGCATTGTTCATGGCTAGGATCAGTACCAGTTTATTTAAACAATAAAGATTATGAAGGAACTTGAAAAAGTAAAAAAAAAAAATTAAACACTGACAAAGCATTCCATAATATGGAAAGAAGAGGGAGTAGACTAGTAACATCTCTTGCCACTCTCTTTATGAAAGCACACCTCTTACCACTCTGCTCATGAAATCACAGAAGGTGGATGTGATATCTTGTGAATGGAGGAAAGCAATTGATATTCTGCTTCCACAAATAGGATCAAGCTAAGGGAAAAATGCTATTGGCTAGTTATTTTGATATTAGTGGTTAAAAATTATGGACTTCAAACATAACAATTGCTGAGAACTTGAAGGACAATAACAGCACATAATCCAAGACCACATGGTTCTATAGCAGGAAGGTCATGCTAGACAACCCTTTGACCAGATCTCTACAAAGTGAAAAGTTATGGCAGAGCTGCTTTTGCAACCCTGCAGAATGTTACTATAGTCATTTCATATGGGTTGACAGCAAAGGTTAAAACATGAGTAATATAAAATAAGAGTGATCCCAAGGTGGAAGTCTGGGTCAGACAGTAGCTGGACAACTGAACCTGAGTGTTACAGTGAATGAAATTCACAATGAAGAAATGCAATTGAATTTAATATATACAGTTAAGTATCCCAGCACTATGGTATAGAGGAACTACATCCAAGAAAACCAGAAATGTATTACTGGTTTGGGCTATAGAGGATCCAAGTGGGAGGAGATGTGGCTGTGCAGCCATTGCTGACTCTCCCCATCATAGGGTAAAGGAGGTAGTCTGGAACACTGCAAAACCAAAACTAAGAGGAAAGAGAGATGTATAACATGCTGGTAAAGGAGCTGGAGAGGAACATGGTTGTGCCAGGCCATGTTTTTACATCAGTAGATTTCAAGGGGCCCGTCCACAGGAAAGATGTAGTAGTAAGATTTCATGTTATCTGTCAAATAGTGGTTAGGTCTAAAAATGGCTACCTTAGCCACACCATGAATAATGGCTCTTGCTCTGATGAGAAAAAAGAAATGGGTGATTGGTTGCAGCAAGATAGTCAAGAGGCATATACACACACACTCACACACACACACATACACACACACACGCACACACACACATGCGCGCACACACACACACACACACACACACACACACACACACACACACACACACACACACACATGCCCCCCCACACACGCACACACAAACATGCCCACACAAACACACACTCAAGAATCAGCAGTTTAGTAAGTCCTATTTACTTCAGTGTGTATCTTGTTTATAAATATGTATATATGTGTATATATACACATATATGTGTGTATATGTTATATTTGTGTAGATATGTGATACATACACACAGCCTCACTCTCAAGAATAAGCAGTTTATGAATTCCAGACTACTTCAGTGTATTATATATATAATACATATAGTACAGTTGTATCAAATCTTACCATAATGGTAGATGTATTTGCCTTCACTGCTGCAGTATTCTTATCAGATGGGATTCCCTGCCATGGAAGCCTGAACATCCGGCTAGTCTACCAAAGACTACTTGTTGCTTTTAAAAGGTACACTGAACGTCACCCAAATGCTCCTTGCATAGCGTAGGGCATAAAGGTGATGTTCAGGCTTACCATAATCAGAACTGAATGTTCCAGCATAAACACAGTCCAAGAAACTGAAGATGTGACCTATACATCCAGGAAGGCAAAAGACTAGAGGGATGGAGGGAGCGAATACTGCAGCAGTGAAGGCAAGGACGTCTACCATTATGTTAAGATTTTGCACAACTTACATTCCTTATATTCGCGGCTGCAGTATTCTTAACAGATGGCAGAAGTCCAAAGCTCAAGAGGAAATTTAGGGGGTAAGGCACAGAAGAGCCCCCTAAAATGCCATGAAGAATGGCACTAGCAAAACCAGCCCTAGCTCTAGAGATACCATCTAACTTGTAGTGCTTGGTAAAAGTACGCACAGAAGTCTGGGTAGCTGCTTCAAGAATAGACTTGGTATCTATGCCCTTGAAAAAAGCACCAGAAGAAGCCACAGCTCTAGTGGAATTAGCCTTAACTGAAGAAGGAAGACTCTTGCCATAAAAAGTGTAACAAAAGGAAATAGCCATAGAAATCCAAGAATAAATAGTTTGCTTGGTACAGTAAGTCCCAAAGATCTAGGATGAAAAAATAAATAACTGATCCGACGATTTTCTAATAGCCTTAGTCTTATCCAAATAAACCCTGAGTTGCCTATGCATGTCCAAAGTATGTAGCACCCCCTCACTGTCAGTTTGCAGAGAGGGGAAAAAGTAGGCAGATTAAATGACTGATTCAGTGATAGCTCATTAACTACCTTAGGCATAAAAGAAGGGTTAGTGTGCAAGAACACCCTGTCCTCATGAAAGGCCAAAAAAGGAGGATAAGCCATAAAGGCCTGCAACTCAGACACCCATCTGGCAGAAGTAAGAGCTAACAAAAGAACAGTTTGAGGTTTCCAGGAGCAATGTAGCAAGGAAACTGAAGCAGCAGGGTCAAAAATTCAACTTTTCCAAAACAAACTTAAGATCCCAGGGAGGAGGAACAGGCTTTCTGGGAGGTCTAATATTAAGGACACCTTTAAGAAATTGTTTAACCTCAAATCTAAAAGCTAGAGGAGAAAAAGACAGACAAGCAGAGATAGCTGATAAGTGGGACTTAATAGAAGAATTGGCCAAAACAGCATTCAGCAACTCACACAAATAAGAGAGAACTAGAGGAACATCCACAGTAAGTGGGTCCAAGTTACTACAGAGACACCAAATAGAAAACCTCTTCCAGTCGGATAAGTAGGATTTCCTAGTAGTAGGTTTCCTGGCCTCCTGCAGGAATTGCAGCATGTCCTCAGAAAAAAAGTTGTTTGTGAGGAACAAAATCCTATCACCCACAGTGTCATTTGAAGTGTGGATAGGTGGGGATGGATGATAGATCCTCAGTCTTGTATGATTACATCTACCATGTGAGGTAAATTGTGATGATTTCCCCTGACTAGATGCAGAAGTAGAGGAAACCAGTGGTGTCATGGCCCAAAGGGAGTCACCATCAAGATTTTGTGAGCATCCTGTTGAATCTTGAACAGGACTTTTGGAATGAGAGGAAATGGAGGGAATGCATAAAGAAACATCCTCTTCCATGAAAATGAGAGGCCATCTACTTTCCACACCAGAGGACCAGGGACTCTAGCACAAAATACAGGAAGTTGTCGGTTTAGAGGGGAGGCAAAACAATCCACTTGAGGAGTAACCTCACTGGTGGACAATTTCCAGAAACACATCTCTATGAAGCATCCATTTGTGGAACTGAGTTAAGGACCTCCTCAGAGTGTTCTGACTGGAAGGGATATAAACTACCTGAAGAGTCACTTGATACTTGACAGCAAGATCCCATACCAGAAGTGCCATCCGGCAAGGAAGATAAGATCTTGTTCCTCCCTGTTTGTTGATATACCACATCACTGTGGTATTGTCTGTGAACTTGAGAGCCCTGGAGAGAAAAGAGGATGAAAGGCCTGAAGAGCCAGCAAAAAGCTTTCATTTCTTTGACATTGATGTGCTCCTTCTGCTGATGAGGTGACCACACCTCTTGAACTTTTAGGGAGCCAAATGTCACCCCCCATCCCATGTCTGAAGCATCTGTGAACAATTCCTGAGAGGGAAGAGGTGGATAAAAAGGGATCCCTGGATTCAGAGACAACTGCTGAATCCACCAGTGAAATTCCTGTCTAAGACAAGGAAAAAGAGGAGCCAGAAAGACTAAAGGATGTGCATGTGGGACTCACAATGACTTCAGAAACCACTTAAGCTTTCTAATGTGAAGTTTGGCCAGAGGGAGCATCGGAATGGTGGAGGCCATGAAACCCAGAGCTGTCAGAAACTACCTGGTGGTAATGGAAGCCAGAAGAAAAAGAGTTTGAAAAAAAGAATGGACGCCAGAGGAAGAAGAGTTTGAAAGAAAGAAATGAGAGTTAAGGCCTTTAGAGGGGGCAGGGATACAAGATGTGGCACCATCTGAATCCTGAAACCCAGAAAAACATGATCCTGAGAAGGAGTCAGCGAAGACTTTTTGAAATTTATAGTGAACCTCAGGCTTTGAAGAAGGAAAATGGCAAAATGATTTTCCAAAAGGGTCTCTGGAGAGGATGCCTGAATCAACAGGTGGTCTAAGTAAGGAAATATTTGGATCCCTCGAAGCCTGCAAAAAGCAGTCACAGGAGCAAGGCATTTGGCGAATACCAGTGGAGCAATAGAAAGGCCAAAGGGCAAAGCAGAGAACTGAAAATACCAAGAAGCAACAAAGAAATGCAAAAACATCCAGAAAAGATGATGGATCGGAATATGAAGATAAGAATCCTTGAGATCCAGATACACCACATAGGCTTGAGGGAGCAAGAGAGGAAACAGAATCAGAAGGAACAACATCTTAAAGGAAGTCATTTTTAGAAAAGTTTTTAGATGAGAGAGGTCTAGAATAGGTCTCCAAGTGCCCTCTTTTCTGGTCACTAGAAACAGTCTTGAGTAGAACCCTGGTCCCGTTTTCGGACACAGGAACCTCTTGAATAGTACCCTGAGTCAAGAGATTTTGAAGCACCTCTGGAAAAAATGGAAGTTGTTCCCAAGGAGGCTGAGGAATGCCCATAAAAAGAGGATGGGATTTTTACACCATAAAGTACCCCTGATGAATAATCGACAGAACCTAAGAATCCTAAGTGATCTGAAGCCAAACAGGAAGAGAAAGAGGAATATTGATGGGAAGAGAAGAACAGTCATACAGCACCTGGTTTGCCTGGAAAGGAAAGCTTCAGAGTTCCTTAAAACTGAGTAGCCTTAGCAGGAGGAGCCTGTTTGTCACTCTTCCTACCTTTAAAAAAGGGTGGGATCACCTATGAACAAAGGCAGGCTTAGCGGGGTAGTTTCTCTGAAATTTAGGACCAGGAGAAACAAACACATGTTTAAGCTCCTGTAAGGGCTTACCATTATCTTGAAGGGACTTAAACAAACCTGCAGCAGCTTCCCCAAACAAAAGTTTAGAATACGGAGAAGCATCCATCAACTTAGATTTAATATCATCAGGCAAAGATTGAAGCCTAAGCCAAGAATGCCTCCTCATCACTGAACCAAAAACAGCAGCCCTAGAAGAGGCATCTGCTGCATCATAACTACATTTAAAAGAATGACAAATAACTTGAGAGGAAGTCCCTAGCAAGGAGAATAGAAGTTTTACTCTCGGAGTCTGGAAAATCAGAAATAAGTTGACAGGCCTGAGACATATGGGTCTGATAATTAATAGCTCTAAAAGCTAGGGTAGCAGAAGTGTAAACTTTCTTACCGACCTTTCCATAGTTCTGCTTTCCTTGTCAGAAGGCAATAACTTGGGCAAAGGAAGCAATTGAGATGGCTCATCATAGGCTACTGACACAACAGAGAGATCATCAGCAGGACATTTATATAGGAAAGAAAAATCCTCAGTCATCTTATAAAACCTAGAAGGCTTCTTGGGAGCAGGCGGCAGAAAATCAGGCACATGAGAGGCATTGGAAAAAGCATCCAGCAAAGTAGCCAAAACAGGAGGAATAGCTGCAAGTTTAGGGGATTCCAACTGCAGCAACTCATAGCAACTCTTATAGATATCAGAGATGTGATCACAATCCCACTTAAAGAATCTATCCTCCTCAAAAGGAACATCTGGACTAATAGATTCCTCCTCCTCTGGCCCATAGTCTAAAGGAAAAGAAATTTGAGTAGAAAAAAATCAGGGATTCATTATCCAAATCGTATTCATCCTTAGAAGAATCCTGTTCGCTAGGCCTTGTAAGGGGAGTAGAGGACCAAGGAAGAGCAGGAACCGAAATCCCTTGATGAGGCTTTAAGGACATTAAAGCAGTAAATAGCCCCTGAGTGAAGGCCTCCCACTCTGTTTGTGGATCCTTAGGAGCAGAAGAAACATGTTTTTAATTTTTTTGTTTCTTTTTTTAAGGCAATGTCCCCTCCAAAAAAAAAGCTGAGAAGGCTCAGACCTATGACAGTAGTCGAGAACCATAGTAGGAACTTCTTCTCCAATCAAAAACTGAGGAACTGCCCTAGGCCCCTTGTAAAAAATCAACCATGGTTCCCCCTGAACATCCAAGATGGATGCCTGCAAACCCTCTTCAGACATGCTGTCAGCCAGCCCCTCACCAGGCTCTGACACGGTCGTAGCAGAGAAATCCAACAACACAGCAGGGCGAGCCTCCAGGTTTATAATGACCTCGGGAGAAACACCAGGCAGAGTTTGGATAGAAGAACATTCCGGTTGTACCTTTTTCACCTTCTTCTTCCCTAATGGCTGAGCCTCAGAGTGGGAAATTCCTTTCATTGTATCTTTAGTGTGAAGCCTAAGATGCTGGTTCTCAAAATACAAGGAAAGGGTAGGGAAGAAAGTCTACTGTGAAGGATTTTCAGAATGAACATCTGACGAATAGAACAAACCATATGGTCATGAGAAGCCTCTAGACAAAAAAGACACTTATCATGGTGGTCTTTATGGGGAATCTGTCTCCCACACTGGCATTTACTCTTCCTGAATAACATTAACCCCATGGAGCACACAAAAGTAAGAAAAAACAAAATCCCCAATGTGGCACTTATCTGCAGCTGCAATAGAAGTCAGCAAACAGGCATAAGTAGCCATTGGAGAACAAAAATACATTCAGCTGGCAGAATATGGGTACAGATAAACAGACCAACAGTAAAAAGATGCGTTCAGACTTGTGGCAAAGAAGTTCTGATTACGGTAGGCCTGAACCTCACCTTTATGCCCTGTGCTACACACGGAGCATTTGGGTGATGTTCAGCATACCTTTTAAAAGCAACAAGTAGTCTTTGGTAGACTGGCTGGACATTCGGCCTTCCACAGCAGGGAATCTCATCTGTTAAAAATACTGCAGCAGTGAATGTAAGGACATCTGTCTTTTTGTGTATGTGTGTGTATATAGCTGATTGGTTAGTTTATGGAACAGACATTTATAATCATATTATTTTATTAACTTTTGCAACAAACATACACATAAAATGAATATTTATTATGTCTTTCTTACAATATTTCCATAGTTGCTTTGCTTACATGGAAGGAGCAAAACAGCTTATGCCATGCTTCAAGGCCAAATATCAGTATTTTTAGTACCTGTAGAAACATTTCACTTCAAGGACAAGATAAATGACATCACATTTGGAAAAGTACTTCTTTTTGCAGATGGCACAAAGTTCTGTAACAGGATTCAAAGAGTATTCAAAGAGCATGCAGAATGGAAAAGGTAAGAAGGAGTTTCACAAGATTGGAGGAACATTCATACGGATGTTAACTTAACATTCTTGACAGCTAATAAATGTACCCGGGTAACAAAGATACAAGGGGAAGGTGCACATTAGACAGTAATATACTAATAACAACCAAAAAGGAAAGTAACAGTATAATTATATCAGTTGATTTTAAGTATGGAGTTAAAGGGGAAAGGCAGCAAGGCTACTACAAAGTAATTTATTTTTTTATCTGCACAAGCAATTGGTAAAATCGTGCCCACAAAAACCACAGAAAAGAAAACAAAATTAATCTGTGCAAGCAAATAGCAAAATAATGCCTGCAACATTACATATAAATAGGCAACACCTCTGCAAAAACAGAAGGTATGTGGGATGTTCAAAGAAAGGCACCAAGATAGTATAGGGTCTATTACAGAAACTGTATGGGCAGAGATAAGAAACTCGTTATATATAGATCAAGAGAAAGGAAGTAAAAAGGTAACATAAGAGATGCAGTTAAGTTTGTGGATTAATGCAGTCAGAATTGTGACATGAAAGAAGAAATAAAAGGAACAGAAAAGTAACATAAGAGAACTAACTACGTGGCGCCATGCAGTCAGAATGGTGACATCTTTCAAAGCAGGATGGAATATTCAGGGACATTGGAGGGAGGCCAGGCAGTGCTGTAGTCACAATGGGCATTGACAATATCTATCAAGCTAGTATGTTGTGCAAGTTGTGGACTCAGATATATAGGCAGAATCCAGTAATATATGGGATGAAGAAAAAGAACAGAATAGCAACAGAGGTTCTCCCTCTGTCTCACAGTTCCAGGATTCATTTCTACTCTCTGATCAGTTTGCATCTTCAGCTATATTCAGCTTCTGTATGAATAAGTTTGTTCCACGTGTTTCAGTCTACTCTGAGGAATGAGTTAGTTGATTAGCTGATTTGTGTGTGTGTGTGTGTGTTTGTGTGTGTGTGTGTGTGTGTGTGTGTGTGTGTGTGTGTGTGTGTGTGTGTGTGTGTGTGTGTGTGCGCATGCGCACTTGCGAGTATGTGTTCACATGTACACGTGAGTTAACACAAATGTAAATGTACTGTATTTACTGTATTCCTTGTACATGTGTACTTACAGGAAACTGAAATTTATAAGTAGCAGTCTCAAAAATTAATGATTGGTTAACAGTTAATGGAACAGACATTTATAATCATATTATTTTATTAACTTTTATAACAAACATACACGTAAAATGAATATTTATTATGTCTTTCTTAAACTATTTCCATAATTGCTATGCTTACATGGATGGAGCAAAACAGTTTATGCCATTCTAAATATTATCTAACTATACACACACTCATATTAAAATATGAGACAGTTAACAATTTAGCCTTCTTAAAAAACATTTAATCCATTTCAAATAAATACAAATGTATTTTTTTGCATGAAAGTGTCCTTCATAAAAACGCTTGTTTAAACATATAGATGTATTTCTTATATCATTGTATTTTTGTAAAGTTTTGGACCCCTGACTATGTCCCTAGAGACATTAAATTAAACATTCTACATACACTAGTATATACAAAATAGTCTCCAGATATACCAAATATGGTAATAACTATCACACAGGAAATGTTGTAAAACACACAATTAGCAAACCTTGCTACTGTGCAGCTACAAGAAATTAATAACAAAAATGGATTTTGAGAATGAAATTATAATAAATAAGATGCACTTTAACCAGACAACAAGGTGGTTTTATGTTTTTTGTTTCTCAGCCCCCTGTTCAAGGGTTTGGGACAAACCTTTAGTCACTGTCTTTGTAGAATTCCCATGTTGTTCTTTATTCTTTTCACCTCCTAAAATTATGTGCCCCCTTTGCTAATTATGCATACAAGCATTGGGATTTCATAACATTGAGTAAAGGGCAAAGTTTTGTGTTTTAGATATTTTGTGTTGCAGTATATTTTTTTCTTTCATATGGCATGAAACCATATATATATATATATATATATATATATATGTGTGTGTGTGTGTGTGTGTGTGTGTGTGTGTGTGAATATATATATATATATATATATATATATATATATATATAGCAAGCCAGCACATAAAAATCTACTGCCAATCATTAGCGGACCGGAGTCCCGCTGTGGCGACCCCTAACCGGGAAAAGCCGAAAGACACAAACAAATGGGTTCACTACATAATCTCGAAATTTTGAAATATCGAATTTCAAAATCTCAAGACTATATAGCCGAAACCCCTAAATACCGAAAGACCAGAAGCACAGAATTCAAAATCCTGAACATACAACACACATACATCACACACATACACATACACACAACTTCACCCCACAATCAAACATATCATCCTACACTACAGATAAGCAGGGGGCAAGCCCCCCTGCACCTCCCACACCCCCCTACTTAAATATACTAACTCTGAGATCACACAAACAGACACACAAGGGAAACTCACACCCACACATTTTACAGTCCCTCACACACACACATATCACAGTCACAACACAAACTGACACACACTAAAGCCCCTAACCAACACACTTACACATACTTACCTGAACTTCCACCTATCCATCAACAAACCGCAACACCAGAAGCACTACTTCAATATCTCCAAGCATCGGGATTTTGAATTTGGTGCTTCTGGTCTTCCGGTGTTTAAGGATTTCGGCTATATAGTCTTGAGATTTTGGAATTCGATATTCCAACATTTCGAGATTATGTAGTGATCCCATATATATATATATATATATATATATATATATATATATATGTGTGTGTGTGTGTGTGTGTGTGTGTGTGTGTGTGTGTAATCTATACAAATGAGCATTCAGATGTGTGAATGATCTTACAGACCGCATTTTCATTTTCAGCTGCTTTCTGTGCTAGATCACTATAGAAACAAGTATGTGAATTTTATTGTTTCCTTTTAGAAGATAAAACCTCTCAGTCCAGAGGTGTATTCATTCATTAAGGAATGCACACATAGCTACCTCATACTTTTTCTAGTTTTAAAATCTTACTGTCTGCATCAGTGTTGAGAATGCATACCCCTCTTTATCAAAGAAATATACTTGGATAATATGCAGATTGTTTACTGAAAAACATGAAAATCCTTCATTTCCCGATTTGTTTATAGAACTCTTAACAATAGGATTCTCCAGGAATCCAACTGCATTGCTGGACATTTTCTTTAAAAATCATTTGAATGCTATCAGCTTATTGGTACTTTAAGTGCAAATTTTAAACATAAATAGAAAGAACAGTTTATAAGAAATGAGAATAGCTATGTACCAAATTACAGCCTAGAGTTTGATTAATGCTCTCATGTATGTTTTACGATGGGTAGTCATTTCCATTCAGCAGATTTTAACCACATTCTTATCCTGGCTGCCAAACTACTAGGTCACCCTAAGTGTGTCACATTGCAGGCATGCATGAGTATTATACGACAGGGTTCCAGTCACAACTTAGAGGCACTTTTATGACATTGACTCTGACTGGTAGGCAAAGTAACTTCCCACAGTCTGATTTTTGAAAGAATAAAGAGGCAGGATTCAGAAAGGGCTTACAAACATTCTACTACATTTACACAAAGTACAAGTGCATTACATTGAGTGTTATTCAGAAATGGTTTAGATAAATATTTAAGTACGTTTGGTACACACTATTGAATTCTAGAATAATACCATGTACTACTCAAAAATGACTTACACAGTTTCTAAGTACATGCACAATGAGTGAGTGGTATTTAGAAAGGAAGAACACAAACACTAATTGAATTTAGTGTACAAATTGTTAATGAGTTACACTGTGTGATATTCAGAAAGGACTTTCACAAATACTAAGTAAGTTTGGTGTATGGTGTGTAAATGAATTACACTGCTACAATGCTGATACATAATAGGGATTCAGATATAGGGTATTAATACATAGCGGGGTTATACTATAATAATTTATTTATTTATTCACATTTGTTTACTGGGAAATTCCGACTGGACGTAGGTCCTTTTTCAGCGGATGCCCAGGGAGAAAAGCTGTTAATGTTAAGTAGGATTCATAAACACAGTTGCTAACACAAAGGGTTCTGTTTGTAGTGGTACTGCAAAATAGTACCCTTTCTCCAGATATATTGTTTCTGGTATATATTAGGATTGTACTAATGTAACTTACTTACATCACATATATAAAACTTACACAGACTTTACGAGACCTGTACAGTATACATTACATCTCTAAAACCTATACTTTAGACAATTTACCTCAACAGACTATTACATTTTAGATTTAAACAATGGCCATTGTAGCAAAAATCAAAACTGTATCAAAATGATGAACGTCAATCCAAACAGTGACCCTTTATGGGAAAACTCAGCAGATATGTAAATGGCCTTCCTTGTCTATACAAAAAATTCTCAGACAAAATAATGGCAAATATATTAAGTTTAAGTAAATAACATAGACATAAAACTAAGATTTTTCTCAGTGTTCAAACAAAATGAGAAGAGAATTTAAGTCACTGGATGGAACTTCAGCTCGAGTGCTTTTTGCTGACAATTGGTTCACCATGTAGCATGTTAGCTTTAATAGATATGCTGAACAGAATACTTAGCTATTCTAATGCGGGTTTTGAATATTTAGATGTGTGTATTTACTCTACAGACAAAGTAAATGTCATTCAGAAATGTGTTGTAGTATCTTCTGCTGGCTGCTGCTCATACCTCTTAACCCTTTGATGCAAGAAATATGGGCAAAGCCAATAACAACAGGAACAAATGCCAAAAGACAGGGACAAATTTAAATATTGCTCTTATAAACTCAGAAAGTTGCAAGAATAACAGATTTTCTGTCACTATGCATTTTCTGATGGATATTAAGTCTGAAACTCAAAAGTGTGAATTATTTAATGACTTCATATCTCAGAAATTTGCCAGAAAACCATTAATTTTCTTACGAACAGATCGAAAATTTGAGAAAAAATAGTGAACATTCTGTTAAAATCTGGACAGTTAAGAGGTATAGTGGACATCTTTTTCTTTTATTCAGTTTCTTGCTTATGTTCTAGTTTTTTTAGATATGTATATAGCTATTCCTACATATGCCTGCCCATTATGTCCAAAGGAAGAAATTTTAAACTTCTGTAGTTAGATGTTTGATACAATAATGTTACTCCATTAATAGGCATTGATGTTATTAATTTATGCCTGAAAATGTTTTATAAACTAACAGTGATAGTGTTTTCAGATGCAGTTGCAAAATTCTAGTTAAATACTTCACCAGGTAATGACTAGAAATCTAATAGGAAGCTGTAAATGTTACCAATTCAAATCAATAAGAATATTTTTGAGAAGTTACCTATTTCTGTTCTTTCTTAGTCTTCTGCATGAGCTAATATTGTTCGCTGAATGCTTGCTTTGTTATATCTGACTGCTGAGTTCATACACCCAGGATCTCTGAAAATGGTCCAAAAAGATCAGTGCTCTACCCCAATTAACAAATACAAATAAAAAGTAAATAAATATTTCAATAATTAAGCAAAAGAAAAAAAAAAAAGAAAGGCATTTTCAGTTATATGCAAAGGCATGTAAAGATGTATTTGCACTAAGTATGGAATAATATAGTACATTTTAAAAACTAAGGGGTGGCTTTGTGTGACATGGGAGAAGTAGACATAAATGGGGAGAACATGAGAGTTTTCATTTACAAGTTGCTGGATTTTTGAAAACATACTTTTACCACTATTACTGCGGTGGTGGTGCTGCGGTAGCGTTATCGCCTCACAGTTAGACGTTGCCCGTTCGATTCTCAGTTAGAGCGTCTTCTGTGTGGCGACATGCGTGAATGGGCATTCCTTCATTGAAGGTTGTGCGTTGGGCCCACCCGGCAAGCCAGCACGTAAAAATCTACTGCCAATCATTAGCGGACTGGAGTTCCGCTGTGGCAACCCCTAACTGGGAAAAACCGAAAGACACAACAACAACTAATCAGGACTGTGTTTTGCTTGTTTATGTGCTTAGTTATATCAATAATACAAGGTTATCTGCCCTGAAGGGCCATTTTAAGCCTAGCTAATAACCCAAGGTCAGAAACGAACCCTGTACTTTGTCTCTGAGGCAAAGACTTTAACTATTATGAAAAATCCATCCCTACTTTATTTAGGGATTAGGAAATGTTATTTTGTGTAATCTATTGATCTAAGGGCTTGCCATGGATTTTTCTGCATTTAAATGTTAGTTATTTCTCTGTGATGCAGTTATTGTTTAGTGATGTCTTATTTTAGTATGTACTGAATACATGAGCATATTTACAAACTATGCCTAGCCAGTCACAATATTTGATCTTCCTAGTCTTTAATACAGATAGACAGATACAGACATACTTATAAGGTCTGATTGATTAACACCTACACTGTGTACACAATCTGTATTCAAGAACATTTTTAACACATTTTTTGTGTTTTCTAGTCACTCAGAAAGTTTACACTTTGTGGTAACCTTTATGAATCCTCCTGATATGCAAGACTGCAAGAACATCAGAAGGAAAACTAAAATTTGGATTTAGAAGGTGTGAGTTATGCTTTTGCTGTCTGTCTGTTCACTGAGAATGATGTATACTTTGTGTAGGCATTAATTAATCCCAGGGATAATATATGTATTATATATATATATATATATATATATATATATATATATATATATATATATATATATATATATATATGTATATATATATTAGGAAATATGCCCTTTCTCTGGCATTATACTATCTTGGAGGTATATAAAATTAGCAGGGTGCGTGTGGAGTGCAACCCCCCACACACACACATACACATAGGGGTGCAGGGGTGCATGCCCCTGTAGAAACAATGATTTTACTTTTTTTCACTTTCATGCTCCAAGGTTACTTAGTGTATGCATTGTGACATGTCATTGTTTTGATAACCTTTTGTTGTTAGTGTGTTAGCAAAATCAGCATTTGGTTGTTTTGCTCAATTTTAGTATACTCCTGTATATATAGATGGACAGATGGAAAGATATTTTATGTATAGCAGACAGTAAAACTCTTTATTTATTTAATCCATTTGAGATACTTAATAGTCTTAATAGTTTTGCTCATGATCACCTACTTCCCTGTCTCTCTTTCAGTGTCCTTTTTTGATGTCTGTATGTATGGAATTCCCTCATATATATGCCTTCCATCGCTAATTCTCTGCTACTTTCCTTCTTTTGTGCCTAACGTTTCTGAAACAGGTGGATTTTAGGGTAGTTCCGTCATGTGGTAGGAAAGCTGTTTTCACACAATTTCTACTAAAACAGATTCATGCCAAACACTACGTAAGATAGCTGGGAACTATTCCTATTCATCTTGCTTTCTTATTTTCTTCTTCTACAAATACAAACCATTTTAAATTAATCTTTAAGCCGCATTCCTATAATATTACGTATTCCTTTTACGCTACAAATATGCGCCAATATATTAAGAAATCTCCGAACCACATTCCTGTAATATCATAAAAATATTTTCATTGATCTCCTAACCACTGAAGCTTTTTCTTAAAATGAAAGATGAGATTGTTTACCTTCAGCTGCAAGCCTTATATCACATGGTTTACTTAGTCAGTGCAACAAGTAACTGATGCTCATAGATAATGAATTGTTGCTTAGCATGTCACTATCTATATGTGAAAGATATAAGTACTTAACCAATGTCACATATCAAGGGCCTTAAGGACCATTGAGCTAAACAAATATGATTATGCAATGGTAGCGGTCTATGTGGGTGTGAATGACCTGGCATATAAAACCTTGAGGACAAGGAGAGGGACACCATAGAGATCTGCATACATGTCACAAATGCAGGTAAGACCAAGGTTTTGAGAAGAAACTTTCCATTTCCTTGAATGATACTAAAATAAAGGGAAAAGGTTATTGGCTTCAACAACTGGCCTCATAGTTGGTGTCATTCTAGGGTGATCTAGTATGTGTCAGCTTGGATGAGGATGCTAAACAGTCCTACTTGCTTTACCAAGGATAATTTGTACCTCTCATTCCAAGGTTTCTGCATATTCCCTAAAACTTTTGCTGTCTCTATAATGCCATTTTAGGCAGAAGCCAACAAATGGATCTCCCAGCCTAACACAAGAAACATACCAAATACTAGACCTCATCAGAATTCTAAAAAACAAATAACCTGTAATTTAGACCCTGTTGTATTTGGAGCACATACATGTGTGCTGTTACAGAAATGTAGTTTATATTTGTTAAAGACCACAGTATTTATTTATTTATTTATTTATTGACATTTGTTAATCGGGTTTGCCCAACTGGGCTTGTGGCCCATTTTCAGTGGAGACCCGAGGAGAAAAGCTCCAGTAGTACATTTGTTACCAGTGAGTACATTTGAGTACGTTACTGTTAGGGAAATACAGTGAGACCACAAAACTGAATTGACTGAAATCCAAGTTACACTTTTTTGGGGGCTGGCATAATGGTTGAGATGTTTACCTGACAGATGTAGGATACTCAGTTTGATTCTCACCTTTGGGGAAATCGGCTGTGCTTAAAATGGCTCACAAGGGCAGCTAGCATAGTACTTATCTATGAACCAGTGAACCTGTAATTAAGACCACCTATTATATTACAGCATGTTACAGGACCCCCACTATGCTCTCAGAAAATCATGTTAGGTTTTTAAATGTATTACATGAACTTCACATTAACAGGAATAGCAATAGCCTGGGAGACTTTATTTATCAGATGATAAACTAAGATACTGATACCTCAACTGTAGGTGATGTCTAAACATTTCTTAATTTCATAAATAAAAACTCCCTAGACCAGACTATCAGAGAACGCACTACAGGACAACATATTCTTGACCTGGTCCTTATTAACATTCATTGATATCACCTGTCCCCTGGTGCTCCCTTCTCCAGTTAAATCCAATCGCAAACTGTTTTTTCTTCAAAATCTCCAAACAAGTAAGTATCACAAAGTTCAGAGATTTCAAATATACAAACTTTCAGTAATTATATGATGAAGTCTTTGACTATTTGCTGTATCAGTAACTTGAGTAATATAGTTAGACTTGAATTTAAACAAGCAAACTCAATGCATATCTGTAAAATGCATTGACCTGGAAGTCCCTGGCAGATGCAAACAAAATGAGAAGTTTAAAAGTAAACCAACCTGGTGGTACATATGTATAAATAAGAAATACTATAAAAGGAAAACAAAGCTTTTTACACTATGTATTAAAAGAAAAAAACTGCAAGAAATGAGTAACATTAACAGGCTATTTAAAACAACTAAAAAAACGCCATCAGGAAAACCAATTCATCCCATGAATGCAGACTAGCATCAGAAGCTAAAAACGATTACAAAGCCTTCCTTTGCTACATTAGGATACTACGGAATTGTTCCATCATTGCTCAGAACTTACCTAAAATAGCACATTCTACTTAGATCAATTAACTATAGCTAACACACTAACATACTAGCAAATAAGGTCAGTGCAACTTTCACCCATTAAATAACTATACAACCCCCCCCCCCCCCGCATCATAACCAAAAAGCACTTGCTAAAGGTATTCCCTAAAATGAAAAATACATCATCCTTGGGGCCTGATAATATAATTGGTTGCCTAATAAATAGAGAAAAACCCACCCTAGTGGACTCACTCCTACATCTATTCATCCTGAGCCTAACCATTGGTTTGTGCCTCACGTATATAACACAGCTGTTATGATGCCATTTCACAAAGGAGCACCCACCACTGACCCTGGAAACTACAGACCCATTAGACTGACTACTCTCATTTACAAAGCCATGGAATATACCATATCTGTTCTAATTAACTGTGATATCAGCAGTTCAGCTTTGTTAAAGGTAGATCCTGTCTAATGGATCTGATCAGTTTCTTTGAGAGAGTAACACAAGCCATGGACATTGGACATGCTTTACATAAACCTGGCTAAGGCCTTGGATCCCATAAACATAATAAACATGAAGAAAGAGCTGCAGATTGACCCCTACTTACTTAGGTGAATAGAAGCAGGTGAGGCATCAGAAAACATGAAGGTGATGAATTTTGTTCCTCAGTGCTCTGTACTGGGACCTCTACTACTCAGCATCTACTTCACAAAACTGCAAATTACAAATGGAAATCTCTGGCTAACCAAACCTGCTGATGACTGCAGGCCTGTTAACATCCTCAAGTCACTGTCCGATACCCAAAAGCTCCAAATAGAATAGTGTTATGAACAGATATGGTACATTCTATGGCTTTGTAGATGAGAGCAGTCAGTCTAATGGGTCTATAGTTTCCAGGGTAAATGGTGGGACAAAATGATTGACTTCAACAACTGGCTAAGCTTCTGGTGTCATTCTAAGGGAATCCAGTATCTATCTGCCTGGGATGACATGATCAACAGACCACAATGCTTTGCTAGAGATGGCCTGCTCCTGTCGCTCTTGGGATTCCGGATACTGGCAAAGGCTCTTGCTACCCCTATAGTGCCTTTTTTAGGCAAGGTTAAAATGACAAATTTACCACCCTAACAGGTACTAGCAAGCAAAATCTGAAGGTAATGCTACTCAATGCTAGAAGTCTAAACCTCAAAATGCACTCACTCGAGGCACTCCTTAAAATGGAGAACATCGACATCTGTGCAGTGATAGAGACCTGGTTCAAGGCTCCAGAGAGCACCCCTGCATTACCAGGCTATAATTCATACCACACCTTTTGGCCACCTAACCCGGACCAAAACACTAAAGGTGGAGGCATATCCATATTCATTAAGGATATCCACACCTCCAAGCTAGTTGCTCAGCATAATGCATCAGAGATTATCCAAGTTCAACTAACTCTGGGCAAGACCGCAATCCAGATTGTAGCTTGCTACAGACACCTCACCATGCCCCAGGATTTCCACTTCTCTTTTCTTGATACACTGAAAAATATTAAGGTACAACCAAACACCCTAATAATGGGTGATTTCAACAATCCCACCATTAACTGTGAAAACTACGCATGTACCAAATCGTTTGCTCAATGTTTTCTGGAATTCCTCAATTCCAACACCTTGGATCAACTTATCCACACCCTCACCAGGGACAGCAAAATCCTAAACCTGGCCATCACCAACATGGATGACCGGTGTTCCACACCAGAGGTCAATTCCTCGTTGGTCAGATCTGACCACAAACTAATCACCCTAGAGATCCACAGCCCAATCCCACCTCCCATTAGGAAAACAACCGTAAAAAAATTTCAACTTCACACTTCTTAAGACAGAAGTGGCAAACCTCACGACACCCATGCAGATGGACAATAGAGGTACGACTGCTGAATCCAACACAAAAGCACTTTATAAGCACTTACATGAGTGCATGGATCGTGCTATCTCTAACAGAACCAAGATGCTATCCTCCAAAAAAGGAAGCTAATCAGGTGGTCTTCTGCCATAAACAAACTCTACAACAAAAGAAAGAAACTGTTGCAAAAAAGAGTAAAATCCCATGATTGGAGGAAGTCAGCCTCAGTAAGAAGCTGAGATCCATAATAAAATCCTCCAAAGCTAGTTATGAAAACAAAATCGCCACTGATTCTAAAGACAACCACAAAGCATTCTATAGCTATGTCAAGAATCTCAATGGCAACACTCAGATCTGCTCTGAGTTACATCACAATGACACTAAATATACAGAGCCAACTGATATTGCCAACATCCTGGCAGATAGGTTCAGTGCTAACTTTACCCCCCTCTCACCCCCTAAGGGGTCCATCTCTATACCGGAAGAATGCAAAGTTCCTGTAATCACGGCTGCACAGGTAAAAACCTCACTCTCCAAAGCCAAGAACACATCATCTATGGGACATGACAACATCCCAGGCTGCCTTCTACACGAACTACAGAATGAACTGGCACCCCACCTAAATACCATGTTCAATCATAGCCTCACCTCAGGCTTTGTGCCCATTGCGCACCGCAATGGTTATCGCACTCCACAAAGGGGGAGCCATGACAGACCCCAGGAACTACCGTCCCATTAGCCTGATGAGCCTGGTCTGCAAGGCCATGGAATGTATCATTATGGAACTCATACACAAAGACATTGGAGATCTCTAAACTCTGGACCCCACACAGTTCAGGTTTGTAAAAGGCAGATCATGTCTCCTAATCCTGACAGACTTCTTTGAAGCAGTCACCAAAGCCATAGATGAGGGTAAGGTGATACACACAGCCTATCTAGATCTCGCTAAGGCATTCAACACCATCCCCCACTTTGGAATTATAGATAAACTCACTAAATTAGGTATAAATCCCTATGTCACAGGATGGGTTGCCAACTGGCTTACTGACAGAACCCACACTGTGAAAGTGGCAGACTCCAAATCAGACTTCAGACCAGTGACAAGTGTAGTACCACAGGGTTCAGTCCTGGGTCCTCTCCTGTTTGGTATCTACTTCTCTGAAGTACAGGCTAACACAGAAGGTCTTTGGCTAACTAAGTTCGCAGATGACTGCAAACTAGGAGCCATAATTAAAACTCCTAACGATGTGGGCATCCTACAAAAGGGCCTCACTGAGACAGATGCCTGGTGTCAAAGCCATGGTCTCAAGCTCAGTGCCAAAAAGTGCATTGTCATCCCCTTTGGTAAAAACTCTGTACCCATGAACTACCACATAGGCAGTAGTCTACTTAACACCAAAAGTGTAATGAGACCTTGGGACACAGGTGGACAGTGGTCTCTCCTTTGATAATCACATCTCCACAGTGGTCAGGAAATCCTTCTATGTGGCACACCTCATCACAAAAGGTTTCTCATCCAGAAAAAAACAGGTCATTGTTCCCCTGTACTCATCACTCATTAGACCCATTATAGAGTACAACACCCCTTTTGGTATGTACCTCACAAGACATCTACAACTGGAAAAGCCACAGAAATACCTCACAAAGAGGATTACTGGCCTCAAACAGATGCCCTACGCAGACCATCTCAAAAAGCTCCAGCTTTACTCCGTCGCATATTGCCTACTCAGAGGTGATCTCTGTCTAACATACAAAGCTATGTCAAACCTAGAACTGTTGGACATGCTCCACTTAAAGAAATCCCAATCCCTCCGAGCTACACACTCTAGGGACCTAAACCTTGTCATTACAATAAACAGAACATGCTGGAGGGATAGATTCCTGTCCCAGAGACTTCCCATACTCTGGAACAGACTACCTATCTATGTCAAACAGAGCTCCTCATTAGCACTCTTCAAGAAAAATCTTGATGATCGGATGGGTAATAGGAAATTGACCCCGGGAATCACTTCTGTAGCTCTGCTTGACAGGGGCGCAGGAAAATAATTTTCTTGGGTGGCGAAAGCAAGGGTATCTTTTTGGCTAGGCTTGTATAGGCCCTAGGGCCAATAGCCTAGTACCTACCTATAAACCTATGAACCTATTTGGTAAACAATCCTTCATCCAGCTTACAGGATAGACAACACCCAACTTCTAAATGGAAGTGCAGTTAGAGACCTTGAAAAATGGGTAGATAAATATTTTGCAAAAGATATTTAATTTAGATCCAAGGAATTTTGTATCCCTCTGTATTCCACATTGATCAGCCCTATTAGAAATTGTAATGCCGATTTTGGTATGTATGTATGCATATCAAAAGAGATCACAGGGTTAAAAGACAAGAGCTACCAAAAGAGGCTGGAAGCACTGTCCTTTTATTCAGTGTCCTAAAGACTCCTTTAGTGTGACCTGTGACCAGCTCTTGGGCCATTAAGGATCCAGCAGTCTAAGACTTCTTACATTGCCATAAAGGAGGCAGTCCCACTAACACCAGAACCAAGAATCTAAACTTGTTTCAGCAAATAAGCAAAACATGGTGGAGAGACTGAGGTATCATGTAACACATACGCCTTCTCTAGAACAAACTTCCACTCTAAATTAAGCAATGTGACACACTTTCTTCCTTCAAAAAGGAGTTAAACAACTGAATGGATATCCACAAATACACCCATGATATAACTAGCCTTTGCAACTTAAGATGTTAGTAAGGTCTGAGGTTGGATACTGGCAAGTCATAAATAGCTCCTGGGCCCAGCCTTGTATATTCTATTATTCTATGATAGCTGCATTCTAAATCACTTGATCCTGTTCTGCTTATTTGCAAAATAATTATGTGTACAATAATTGTGCATACAGAGAGAAGCTGTTGCTGCACAACACATTTAAAACTTAAATGTGAGAAATATGAAAATGACATAGGTGAAGGACATTCCCATTGCTAAATATCATTTTACAAATTAATAACATTAATACATCAACCTGACTGTTGAGGAATAAACTTTGAAAGTAGAGTCACTCCAGCTGATATCAACAGTATTCATACCCTCTGCGTTGATATGGCCAGTGCTGACAATTTATTTCAATCAGGGGGATTAGTCTTAGCATAAGCTACAGTTTCAATGCTAGTATGGCAGTACTGCAGAATACATCTTCCACTCCTAACCCCCTCCCAATTTTAAAGTGCAAACATTTCATGAGTCAACATTTCTGGAGTCAAGCAAAGCAAATATTGGTTCTAGCACAATCTATCGTATGAAACCAGTCCCCATTAAGTACGTTTATTATGCCTCTAAGAGAGATAAAGACACTATTTTACATGTATAAGATACTTATGTTTTGCTAGGACAAGGCGAGGTGCTCATCTTACAGCCTTCATCCTCTCAATGTATCACAAAAGTGAAGTAATATAACAAATGGGATTGCACCATCTTTTTCTGTTTCTAAGAATTTCTTCTTTGCCTTTGCTGTAGCTTTTTATATGCTCATAATGCTTCGGTTGTATTAACCTGTGCAAAGCAGATAAAATACTCCACTAAAATTGTTCACTGTGAACAAAGAAGTTTCAGGTTTAAATCTTACTCTGCCCTTGTCTCCGTCACAATTTTCCCAGAATTCAGTCTTCAATAAACACAAAGCTTTAGTGCACCTAAGCACTTAAGAGTGAATGCAGTAATATTTAAAAAGTTAAATAACATAATATTTATTGAGCAAATCATTGGCAGAAAATAGTAATAACATACAAATTCCTAAGTAATTAGTACCTGAGTAACTGGCATATAAATATATATTTAACTTTCATGGGTACTATTCATGGTAAACAATATAAAAACTTCATAGATAAGCTACATCTACCTACTGTGTTTGTTTTTCTTCCCCCCCTTAAATTTTGAATCATGTAATATGGAAACATATTTTATGGGTTGTATAGGACTATCATTTTTACATTTCTTATATGAATAGTCGACATCTGATTAATCCACAATCGGCTACTCAACTAAACTGAGTAAACCTACATATACATACACACACACACACACACATATATATATATATATATATATATATATATATATATATATATATATATATATATATGTCATAAGGCTTCATAAGGTCTAATGCCAATTAATAAAAAAATATTGTCGCTAAACTAAGCTAAATTATCTGTTTTTATAGCAGGTTAATTTTTGAAACTTCTGTGATGTATATCCCCCACCACCAGGCCCTAAAGCCTACCAGGTGATTTTGAAAACATAAATAGAGATGCTGTTTTTCTGAATCCTAATTTAAGTTATTTTCTCCTCTTCTGCCTAAGGCCTTTTAATATGCTACCGTGCAAGGTGTGGAACCACCGTTAATGCTTTGACTGCTGAAATGTCATCTGGAGGAAATGCTGTGGTTTAGTTTTACAGAACCATAGTCTGGCTAACACTGAGCAACTTATGTAATGTGTGTTGCACTGTATTTCCTCCATTTATTCAAATATTTTACAGGCTTCCAAGTACAAAGCTTCTCCATTTAATGCTATATTTCATGGTTTTAGTGGTAAGGCACACCTGCTCTTCTTTTGAAAATTACATATTCTTTTTCAGTACCAAGAATTTGTGGTCTTCTAGAGAACAGTGCACATTCTAATATAATGGTGCAGGAAGAAGCTTATCTATGTTTCCTATTAAACTAGTAAAATACGACAGTTAAAGGAATTTTTGATCAGTAAGTGTATAAAGGATTAAGCTAATCCTAAGCAAAGCTGTTCCATTTTCCCTCTGTAGTACCTTTTGGTTTATTTTTACTTATTGTTTCTACTGTAGCAAAATGTGACTGAGAGTAAACAGAACAAATAACATTTGCTTATTTAAGTAAAAGCCACCTGTGACAAGAATCACAACTCACATGTGTTTGATTTTGTCTCAGACTTTTACCCTGCCCCCATAACATATATCTTTTTATCAAAGAACAGAGAAGATAACAGTACATAACTAATGGCAGCCATTGCAGTTACTTTTCTTAGTGACAAAAATTCATATTGCTTGAATTTCTTTCATTCTTGCCCCCTTATAATAGCAGTAACAGTAAGTAAAAATGTACCCGATTTTGTCTTTTGGTTAATGATTATTTCTGCATTGTCTGGCATTCTTGAGATAAAGGAGATGGGGAGTTATGCCAATAAGTTTAAAGGGTATAACAGTGTCTGCATAATGTGGAAGAATGGAACAACTATAAACACATATTCTTCTGCATTACTTCTCTCAAAGAATCTATCAGGAAACTAAAGAAAATCATTCTTGTTTAATTAGTCAGTCAGTCAGTTAACTCAATGTCTTGCAGAGCAAATTGGGCTCTGACTCTGTTTTCATAATTTATATTTTTATGGCTTCTATTTGTTTTTCCAGTCACTTATTTTGTTATTCTTTTCTATAAAGTATCTCTTGCTTTCTAAGTATAACTACAGTTCTCTAAAACCACACAGATTCAAAGTACTAATAACAGGAAAAGGAGTGAATAATTTTAAAAAAGGAGAGCAGCTGTTTGGATACACCGTTTGATCTTTATGTTTATACAGCATTCACTATAATGGTTTGCATTCTGTGTAGCGTACATCACTTGTATTGCAAAACTTGCTTCATGAATATGAGGACATATCACCATGCCCCTTCACAACATTTTTTTACACAGTACAGTGCTTCCAGTAATGAAAAAAGACAAAACTATGAAGTATAGTCCTTCTCAAATAGTGAAATATTCCACATATGCCTGAGTGGCATGAAACAGACTTGCTGCGAAATCCATGCAAGTAAAAACAAAGGTCTCTTAGTAAGTGCTCCTGACTTGATAGGATGACCATGGGGTAGTACTGTCTTCTTTTGCCCATGAAGGATTGTCATGCAATGCTGATGAAGTCTCAGAAGAGTCCTCAGAAGAGAGGGGAACCATTTTTGGTGTCAGGTCACTAGCAACAGTCATAAAGGGTGGACAGCCATAGGACGAGCTGACTGGATAAGTTGAACTGTAGTGTATGTCATCCAGGGAATGAAGAGAGTAAGGTTGGCTTCCAGCGACAGCAGAACTTCGGCTTGATGTCCTATACTGTGACGGACTTCCTGGATCATGAGCAGGAAGGCAGCTGCTGGCAGAAGATGGCAGTGGCTGTAATGTGTCTGAGCAGAGCGGATCTGATGGACTAATGTTCTCTGGCACTGTCTGCTCCCAGGAATCTCTCTGTTTTTATTGTTAATTAAAACAAAAGAAAGTCAGTCAAAATCTGTCATACTAAACACTTTATTGCTCATTTAAAATAATATAATCATACTGTAATCATTTTTGCAAATATTTTTCTTACAAAGAAGATAAAGAAGTTATTTATTATCCCAGATGTAATCCTCATTTCATATCTAAGCTTAGTAATTATGCCAGAAAACATAATGTTTATACAAAACATTTGAACACATATTTGTTTTTGTGATTCCCAAAAGTCAGCCCAAAATTGTAAAGTGGGGATGGGAGGGTTATAATTCATGATGGTCTATGCCATTATGCAGTACTGTACTGTGTCTTTCGGCTTTTCCTGGTTAGGGGTCGCCACAGCAGAACTCTGGTCCGCTAATGATTGGCAGTTGAGTTTTACGTGCTGGCTTGCTGGGCCTAATGCACAACCTTCAATGAAGGAACGCCCATTCACGCATGTCGCCACACAGAAGATGCTCTAACTGAGAATCGAACGGGCAACGTCTAACTGTGAGGCAATGCAGTATAAATCAAATATTTTAAATACTAGATCTGAAAGTGCTGTAATAACCCATCATATGAAGTCACTTTATTTTACTAATAGGTGATTCACTATATTACTGAAACAATTTTATATCATTGTCTACTTGCATACGCCCTGTACTCATTCCATTTTTAGGGAAACTGGGATCTCAAAGGCAGTGCTCTGTAAAGTAAAAAAAAAGTTGTGCTGGTCAAAACATTTATATAATTAATGAGTTTTGTAAACTTTTGGCCTAGTAAATTTACATTTCACCTTCTGTGTTTAACTGTGGTACTCAACATCTGAACAGATTTCACATAAAGAGAGGCAGCTCTGAGGGTAGTGGGAATGGCCTTTGATCAAAATGCTACAAACTAGGTAATACTGCCATATTTCTTGCCCCTTTCTCAAATTTCATAGATAAATCCAAATGTAATATTCTTTGACATAAAATATTGTTTATTAAATTATATCTACATTTATACAGCACAGATGGAATATTATATTTTCCTTCTTAAAAATTATTACATGTTACTCACTGGCCTCAGAAATTATAAATTTTCAGTGTGCAGAAATAACCAAAAGATATCTATAAAATAGCAATTTGTTAATTCTGTACTTAGATAAGAATTTGTTAAGTATGTCAAAGGTGACATTCAGGATACTGCAGAAAATAATTTTGCTTTCATTGTATATCACTACTCTTTTATTTTTTTTTACTGTTTAAAAATGTCATAATTATTGCCCACTAGGCATAAGAATTGAATGAAGTCTTCAAGACACAGCAAAGAAGTCAAGTCAGTGGAAGTCCTGTGCTCGGGGTACTGAAGTCTTGAGAGTCAAACGTAGATGGTAGATGTGCCTCCATACAAAGTTCAGACACATATTTGTATCTTAACTTTTAGTTACATTATGTCTTGCAAATGTATTACAGTATGGGAAGCAAACTGTTTTGCCCTCTTCCTGCTTATGTCCATCTAGATACTACCTCCTTCTCTGAATTGTAATAGTAATATCCCCATTGTAACCTGTCACAGAGTCAGGTCCCCATTACCCAGAGTGGAATTATGTTGGAAATAAGTGTCATATGGCAAATAAGTTTGTTTTAATCATACAAGCAGAAAACAACAATTCAACGTGGAAAGAGATGACGATTAAATGGGGAGATGCTCAAGCAACAGGGAGAGGCTGGGATTTTGGATGAAGACCTTTAAGGACAACAACAAAAATCATGCAGAATATTATATCCGTAGAGTAGCAAAAGGTCTTCTAAGAACTAAGCCAACACACGAATGGAGAGAGGAGATTCTGACAATAGGGTTGACTGCAATTAGGGATACAGACAATAGGCAAGAAGGGGGCAGGAATGTATTGGAGAAAACTGGCAAAGAAACCAAGGTTATGACAGCAAATAACTAGAGAGGGGAAAGGTAATAAAATGGGAAGATGCCGAGAACGTAATTGGACTGCAGGCTCAAGGTTGCCTTCCCTATCAAGGACTGATATCAGAGTATAGACAAAGAGAAAGAAATAGGGGGGTCCTAAACAAAAGACCATCTCTGGTAGAGTTTTTAGTAGAATCTAGAATAGAAGTTGCCATTGAGAAAGGAATAATTAGTAAAGCATATAAAATATTGCATGATAACTATAAGAATCAATCAGAGGAGGTTAGGAAGGCCTGGGAAGAGTGAGATTAGATAAGCAATTCACAAAGAAACAATGGTGGGATATATGTATGTCTCCCCAAATATGTGCCAAAATCAAGAAGATTCCGGATCTTTGCTTGGAAGTGCTTACATGGGTATTTTTATACCCAAAGCAGACTTCAAAGAATTTTTCCTCCGGTAGACAGCAAATGTTGGTGTGATGGGGCAGAAAACAGTAACTAGGAACATATTTCTGGGAGTATAATGAGTTGGTAGACTTTTAAGATTCCCTGCAGACTGCTCTGTTGAAGATGCTGGGTGAGCAAGGTAGAGGAACTAGGGAAATGATTTTTTTGAGCTATGATGCAAACTCAGAATTGCCTAGACATAGAATGGCCTTGCTGAGTCTAATAATGATGGCTGCCACAAAAGCAATTATTAGAAAATAGAAATCAAAGTCTAAACTAACTTTACTAAAAGTAGTGAAGATAGTAACAGAGCTAAAACAACTGGAACTGGGATCTTTAGAAAAGGGTAGGAGCAAATTAAAAATGGGAACTGTGGGATCAATACATGCAGAAGAGGAATGAGGTTTAAAAGAAGGCAGGATTTGAACGAGCTATGTAATGGTTAACTAACAATGACTGGATATGTTAAAAGTGATGTATAATGTTTGCAGCTACAGGTGTGTCAGCACGGTTTGGAATGTATAATGTTTGCAACTGAGATCATGTCGCTATGGTTTATTATAATTTATATAAATGGAACATGGCCTATGTCATACATGATAATTTAATAAAGATGTTTCTTATTAAAAAAACACTCCAACATCCAAGCAAAAAGTTTATTTTTTTTTTATTTGTTGACATTTGTTAACCAGCTTAGTCCAGCTGGGCCAGGGGCCCTTTTTCAGTGGAGACCCGAGGAGACAAGCTCCAGTTACAGACAGTTTAACATAACAGTTTAGTTTACAATTAAACAAACAATTACTATTAGCAGTACAATTTAAGGCAATTCACAGTGAAAAGTTAAGAGGCATAACAGGGGTTAGACCAGTAACACAAAAAGTACAAATAAGTACTGTACTTTAATATATTTATTTTTTTTACACATAGCTAATGTATAACTGATGTGGTAAGGTGTATAGCAAGTTGTAGCATTTTAGGAATAGTACAAATTATGAGGTGTGAGAGATAAGAGTGCATGAATGGGGTGGAAGGGATATCTAGAGGTGTAATGTGATGTTAGAGAAAATACGTGGGAGATAATATGCTGAGAGGATTGTATTAGATTGTGATAGAAAGGAATAGTGTTGGAGTGATAAAAAGCATGCTGAGAAGTTGTATGGGATTGTGGAGTACAGAATAGTATTGGAGTTAGGTAGGGTCATGACAAGTAAAAGTTTTGGTTCTAATAAAGTGTAATCTGAGTTCTTTCTTAAATTGTATAGGGTGTGTAATGGAACGTAAGTGGGATGGGAGGTTATTCCATGCTTGGGATAGGATGGATTTTTATACTATTCTGCCAATAGTTTTTTGGGGTTGGTAGATGTCAAGGAGTTGTTGGTTAGAAGTGTTTGAGTTGGAGTGTAGATGGATACCAAGTAGGGGAGGACAGGGCAGGAGGATGGTTTATCAAGTATAGAGTGAATAATTTGTAACTGAAACAGAAGGAGTTGTTGAGGGAGTTCAAGCCATTGTAGTGAGTTGAGTGCGAGGCAGTGGTGTTACTGGCATTGCAAAGACATTACAACTACTGCATTTTGGTGGTATTGCCAAAGAAATGACTTGTGGCAAGCTTTTATTGTAAAGAAAACCTATAGTCAAAAAGGGCAAAAATATATGTTTGCTGGAGCAGATTGCATCAGAACTAATATGGAAAGTAAGATAAAATAATTAAATAGTGACATTAATCAGAAGGAAGACTGCATTTGGGCAAAGGTTATAAGTTTTGTAATTGCTGACATAATTCATTAGAACACGTATGCAATCTCCTGTTTACTCTGTTCGTTTTATATCTGTGCCAAGCATGTTATGTTTAGTTCACAAGGCAGGACATCCAATGCTAACTTATTATTACATGTTGGCAACAACTGGGAATCATTTCATCTTTTGGCAGTTTCATTCTGTCACAGAATGATATTTTTCATTTACTTCTTTTTGACTGCATGCCATCATAAAAATCATGCCTTTAAACTCTTCCTCTATTAGAAAGCCAAGCTACAGAAGTAGAATTCAGAATTTGGTTGTCCTGTACTTGAACAATTTACTTGTGAAAATACAAATGCCTTATTGTTGTTTGACACAGTGAATCACTGCCAGTAGACTTTTCTATTTGTGCACTAGAAATTATTCAACATTTCTGAGCTTTTCCTTTTTATCCGTGTAGCTGGGAATTAATTTGTATAAGTACGTGGGTCAGAGGAGTGGGGGAAGGTCTTTTCCTTGCAAAAAACTTCTTAATATTTTTTTTATCTGATAAAGACTTTGAGAGGTCTTTTTTATACAACTGAAGCTTCAACCATTTATTTTTTGATGATTTGTAGTAGAAGGTTCAGATGCTATTTTTTTTATAGTGCATGCTGGAAAGTAAAACACACATACCTCCCATGCAGAAAACTTTGTGTCTTGCACTTCATCTTAAAAAATATGATCAGTGCAGCTTTAGGAAAAGTGAATACTACTTTTATCTATACAACAATTCCTGTTATGCATTTTTCTAATGTATATATGTATGTATGCATTCATAATATTTAATTTCCCCATCCATGTATTTCTTTATACTCTTATTTCTTAATTTGTTTTCCAGGTCCTATATCAAATTAGGCTTTTGCCCAGTAGGCACAAGCCAGTCACTAAAATATAAATAAATAAATAAACAAACAAACAAATAAATGCACACATACATACAAATTTAATTCTGGGACACCATCCCCCATCACTAACCATCTAATTATTGTTGCTTATTGGAACATTCATTTCTCCTTAGTCGCATTGTCCTAGCACACTGCAAGAAGGAAGTAAAAGATGGCACTGGGGTGTTATCCAGCAGAGTTTAAGAGGATTTTTTCTATGATCCTATTATTCTCTGTTGTTTGGAAAGTGCTTTGGACCCAATGTAAGTTATTCTTCCTCACATCCTCCAAGCTGCAGGATGCTTGCATGCATATTGTTTGTTATGATTATGCTGTTCAGAGTCCTTAATTGCAAGTACAGCAATTCCAGCCATTCCTGAAGGTGGAGCTGTTGCTGTAGGACTCTGTCAATGCTGTTTATCCATAGTTAATGAGCTGAAATTCAATAGTCCCTTCCATTGCTCCCCATCTGTCTCCTGCCCTGTCTTTGCTACTAATTGAGCCAGAGTCATCTGGAGTATAGTCAGTTGCAAATCCTATGCAGTTCTGAAGTGGCAAGGGGAAAAGGAATTATCCCAGAAATGACTTCATTAAAAGGAGTGCACTTTCTGGTGATGAGGATTTGCAATAATCACAGGACAGATTGCCTGTGAAACTATAGCATTTGATGGGGGCCAGATCTAACTGACTTGTGGTAATGCACATGATGTCACCAGATCTGTGAAAGACAGGGAATACCAAAACATCCTCTGGCATACAGGACTAGAATATGTGATGCTGCAGGCTGATCTGCTCTAGTTCCCTTGCCCACCCTGCCATTGGTATGGTTACAGCCCTCGGAGATTGTATTGGAGATACTTAAGATTAATTGGTGCAGATGGGCAACTGATGTCCAAGTAAGGTGCACACAAATGGGGGTAAGAGTACATTTTCATATTCTACAGCAGTAAAAAAATGATGTTCACAACCTGTGTATGTCACCATTGATTTTTTTTTGCTACTTTTTGAGCAGACAGGATACACAAACATGTGAAGCTGGTGCAGTTCTCTGCTGAGTGTTGCAATTTGCCACTATTTGATCATCCTTCTCACTTCCTACCTCATCTCCGTCTCTCTTCCTACCTCATCTTGTATTCTAGTGGCATCAGGCATCCTTTGTCCCCTACATTCAATTACAGTCTTCTGAGGATTCATTAACATGCTACCATGTAATGTTAAGAGCCATGACAAAAAGGTCCTGTTTCCACCATGTGGTATTTTCCAACTTTAGACACATAAGCAGCAGTAAAGAAAGACCTCATGATTGGCTAATTTGCATGTCTAGGAATTGCAGTTAACTACATGAAGTGCAGATATGCAGTTTCCATGGTAGTTAACAACAGGAACCACATCATATAAGCACAGGTATCCCTCCCCCCATAGTCACTTTTACACATACATAAGCACACAGTAAAAAACACACACACACACACACACACACACACACACACACACACACACACACACACACACACACACACACACACACACACATAGGGGTGTCTTGTGTCAAGGGTGCATGGTTGGAATCCGTTTTCTCCTCCATACTTTTCCTGTCTTTTGTTTTATCTATTTATCTTAAAGTTGAATCCCTGGTATCTAATGGTGGCACAGAGGAATAATATGCTGTGTGGAAGGTGTGAGTACAGGGTACAAAGTTTGGCACAGAGGACTAATATCCTCTGTGGGAGGTGAGATGGAACAGGGTTCAAAGTTTGCTGAGTGCCTTTTACAGCACAGTGCATTTCCCTAGTGTCTTGTAGTTCCCTGCACCTTTTGTTTTTAAATATGTGCCTTTAAGGTATGCCATATTGAGTGTCCCTTGTGTGTAGTGCTCCTCCCACCACTACATCACCCATACAGTTTAAGTACTGCTCAAGACTGAGTATGGAGTTTTCCCTGGTGGCCACCCCCCCAATATTGCAGAATCTGTTTGTTAGTCTGGGGGGGTGGAAATATGACGAGTATCCCAGCCTCCTAGATGTGCATGCACACACACGTGCACACACACACACACACACACACACAAACACACACACACACACACACACACACACACACACACACACACACACACACACACACACACACATACACACACACACACACACGAGCGGGTGCACAGGCACGCACTAACTCTTTCACCACTGCCTCTCAGGCAGACACACATTCACACATACACTCACACATGCAGCCCCTCACATGTACTCACCCACACCACCTCCTCACCCTACCTTACCACTAGACTTCCCAGCACTTACCTTCATCAAGGTGATAAACAGAGCCTTTTGGCTGTGTTCACTACTGAAAGGTGAAAGGAATGGCTGTGCTAGTCTACATGCCCCCTCATAGATGCCTTCCAGGAGGTAGTTCTGGAAGGGAGATCACGTGTCTAAATAGCATATACCAGCTGCCCCAGACTGTCTTAAATGGCTGCATAGACATCCTACAATGGTGCTGCAGTCTTCGTGCAAAAGGACTATGGTAGGGCTGTCTATGAATTTAGAAAGGTTACCATGAGGTGCAATAACCTTTACGAATTTCCTACTCCATTACTCCTTCCAGATATGTGTTCCAAGTCCCACTGCTCACTATGTGAAATAAGATTTCTTTAAATCTCCCATGAATCACCCCTTATCCTCTGCTTTTATTGCTCTCTGTCATTTCTGTTTATTTAATTATTTATTTATTTATTTATTTATTGTTATTTTGTATTTGTTAACCAAGTTTGTCAGACTGGGCATGAGAACCCCTTTTCAGCAGAAGGCTGGGGAAAAAAGCTCCAAATGGCAAATAATGCCAAAATACTATACAAGCTTTATATGCCAAATAGCAATAGTAACATGCAGTAAGAGTATACAGACTTGTTGAGTCTTTCGGCTTTTCCCGGTTAGGGGTCGCCACAGCAAAACTCAGGTCTGTTAATGATTGGCAGTAAATTTTACGTGCCGAGTTGCCGGCCCTGATGCACAACCTTCAATGAAGGTATGCCCATTCACGCATGTCTCCACTCAGAAGACGCTCTAGCTTAGAATTGAACAGGATAGCGTCTTACTGTGAAGTGACAACGCTACCGCAGCACCACCACCGCTGTACAGTAAGAGTATACAGGCTACATACATGAAAATAACATAACATGCAAGTGCTTACATATGGAATTCACATTTTTATACATGTACACAAAATATGCATTTGCATTATAGCTTTTCAAGTTACATAAAAATTATTTGTTTGAGAGTAAGTACAACTTTTATGTTGAGAATGAACACTGACAAATCCAAGATTGTCTTAGGTATTGTAGGTATTGTTAAAGATTTACCTTAAAAATGTGTAGTTCTTTAGCTTGCTTGAGGCTGGAGGGATGACTATTTTCTGACAGCTAACTAATATGTTAATGCAGTGTGCCTATGCCATAACCTTATACACACACACACACACACACACACACATATACATTATATATATATATATATATATATATATATATATATATATATATATATATATATATATGTATGTATACAGTGTGCCATTTCTTACATCATATGGACATAGTCAAAAATCTTACTTTTAAATTTACTTACAGTGGTAGAAATATGTAGTGCTGTGTGTTTTCTGTATGAGATGGCTTACAATGGGATAAGGGAATTTGGCTTGTCCCCACTATTGTGCAGTCTCAGGGGTGCAGGAGGGCTTGCCTTTCTTTTTTGGATTAGTCTGGCAGTGTGCATCGAACTTAAGGTTGTGAGTTGTAGTTGCTTTGGTAAAGAGTTTAATTCATTCAGTCTTTGTTTTCCTACTGCGTGACCTTGAACAAGTCCAATAACCAGGCATTGCTTTCAGGTCACTCTTGAAAATGGACTCTGTGTCCAGTAGACATACCTAATATTATTATTATTATTATTATTATTATTATTATTATTATATAATTATTATTGTTTGTATTTTATTATTATTATTAGTAGTAGTAGTAGTAGGCTCAGCAGGTAACAATTCGATTTAATAGTTTTGGTGTATTGAATTGTCAAGTAAGTACAAATTGGCAATTCACTGCAGACCACTGTGAGAGCTGACAAAGCAATGCCAACCATATCCATTACTTGCCAGCGTGTCACTTTTGCAGCAGCCCCTCTTGCCCTACTTTCGCTTTGGCTCAGTTGCTCCAGTAAAGCACGACGGCTGATAGTTTCCCATTAGTTTGGAAGAGAATGAAAGTGACATTCCTTTGCATTCTTACTTTGCAACCAGTCGACCTGCTCGCCTGATACTACTCATGTTACTTAGGTTTTGGCTCGCAAACTATTTTGTTATCAATGCAGTAATCTTCTAAACTCAGTGTGTATCAATGGCACCAGTTCCTGAATATGAAATGGCCATCTGTTGTGCTCCCACATTGATCAAGGAATGGTATTCTATGAATGCAACTCCATTCCTTTATTTCCTTGTTAGTAATTGTAACAGAAATATATAAATATTTGTATTTATTGTGTTTTTTGATTTTTACAGGTGTACATTATTATAAAGTATTTATCTTATGCTTGATAGCTGAGCTTGTGCCACTGATAATTTATTTAAAAATGTAAAACGTAAAATACATTTAAAATATTGATGTTGTGTCTATCTGAAAATTACATCTGATCCCTGCTGACGCAATAGCAAATGATACTGGTCAACAGGACAGAATTTCACATATGTTAGACCCGGAACATTCTTATGGAAAACAGCAGTGCTTACAAGAGCATAACATCTCTTATCTTTCATATTTACTAATCAGATCTTTGTCTCTGCTCCTTTTTCTGAAGTGATATTTCAAACAAGTACCTTTACCAACTCCACTGGATCATTTAACCCTGGCTTTAGATGCTCATCCCTGTAACTTTACAGCAACAAGGACAATAACACACTTTGGTGCTATAGTCATAATGTGAGAATTCATGTGTGGCGATACACATGGTGTCACTAGATCAGAGAAGACATACCTTTTTATATCTACACATTCTTAGTAAGAAAATATTTACATTATTTTTATTTATTCATTCTGTGTAAACTTTGAAAAGGCATCTAAACATGGATGTCTCTTTTCAGGAGTAATCTGGACCTTTGACTTGGCTATTTGACTAATAAAAAATCACGCAGTGTGTGAAAAGCATAATGCGCAAGTATGCTGTAATGTCTGAGGTAATATCCTAAGAGAGTATATCTGCATTCTCGTTTTTGATCTGCTTAACTGCCACTGAAATGTTTTATTAATCATAGCAAGTAATTTAACTAGATCAAAGGTCCTAGCTTAACTGGAAAAATATCCAGTAGGTCTTGTTTGTGTCTTTTGGCTTTTCCCGGTTAGGGGTCGCCACAGCGGAACTCCGGTCCGCTAATGATTGGCAGTAGATTTTAACGTGCTGGCTTATCCAGTAGATATCACACATTAATACAAATATTAATTTTAAAAATACATAAAAAATAAAATCTAAATATATCCCTAAATGAAAATGTGGATAAAATTGTTTAGACATTCTTCAATACTACAGGGGCTTTTTAATATTTTATTCTTTAAAAAATGAAATGCATGTATCTACAGGTAAAACATTGATTGAAAAAATATCACCATTCCTCATACCACCTTATTATCTGTTGTTTTACAGGTTATGATTTTTTGCACTGCATTCAGTACTTACCAGTAAGAAGTGAGATGAGTCTCCCGGGAAATGTGGGAGGAGTGAGTTAAGCGTTGATGATGTAAACAGGGAACTCGCTCCTGATGGGAATGGAGTAGTACGGTAGTCTCCAAATGTTTCTGTGAAATAGGGATCAAGGAGAGATGGATACCCAGAAACTGAGGAAGGATCACATGCCAAAGGCTTTGCTCCTAGCGGTGATGTATAAACATCTGTCCCAAACTGTTTACTGGGATGAAAATCAGACTCCGATAGGAATGGCCTTCTAACTCCATAATATCCAGATACCATGTGTGAACCTACAAAAATATAGATTGAGTTTATATTTTCAGAGTACAGTGTTAGTAAAAAATACATTGAAGAGCGATATATATATATATATATATATATATATATATATATATATATATGTGTGTGTGTGTGTGTGTGTGTGTGTGTGTGTGTGTGTGTGTGTGTGTGTGTGTGTGTGTGTGTGTGTGTGTGTGTGTATATTGTCCTTTTTGTATATGTGGAGACATTGGATTTCAGTTGTAAATAGGGGTTTACAGATAAATGAAAAGAGTTCAAAGATAAACAGAAAACAAATTGCTTCATGCAAAAAAAAGGAAATTAATCCAAGTTGTAGTCTCTTCTCAATGAAATCCCTCACAGCAAACAAATATAGCAGGAAGAAACAGACATTTTAAGTGGCAAAATTAACAAACAATTCATCAGTCCTTCAAGTACCTGCATACCTTGACCAGGCACTACCAATATATTACAAAAGGCCTGCAGCAACTTATAGAATCGCCTAGATTTTCCTTGTTAGTAGAATAAATCCATTTCAGAGAGGTTTTAGTTCCTTCCCTAAGAAACCATGTTTCTCAGACAAATTTATCCTTCTATATCAAGTTCCTAGGACTTTCTCAGAATGGAGACAAGTAAATCTAATTCCATTAGTGAGGGATAATCTCACTGTATAGACTGAAGTAGCCATCCCTCACTGGCCTCAGTACCTGTTTCTTTCCCAAAAGCTCAGTATTGGCTTTCTATCAAGCTTCCACCGGTGTACAGCCTAGGCTCAGTGGTGGTTATGTCCTTCTTTCATGATCTCTTAGTGTTCACTGCTGGCCTGTCATACCCAGTTTGTCAGTCTCAAAACTGAGGTTTATGTACACAGATAATAAAAATAAAATGTACTGACAGCAAACAAAGGAAAAAAAAAACAGAAAATGCAATTTCAGACTATTCACGAGGTTCCAAAGTTCAGTTCATAACTACAATATTTCATAACTCAAGGATTTACTTACAATGTTTTATGCCTCTGAGAACTTTTTTCATTCAACAAAAAGGGTAATTGGATCAGCCTTTTATCTTTCACCTTGTAGTATATGTTAACACTTGTAGTATATGTTAACACTTGTAGTATATGTTAACACTTCTCATTCTCCTCTTTTAGGATTTATCATGTGGTAACACTTGTGTTACTTTTTCAGGGTTAGGGACAGCTTCCCTGATGCATAAAGCTTCACAGTGTCTCCTCTACACACATTCAATAACCAGATTCCCTGAATGTGGAGTCTAGAATCTACCTGTTAGCAAGTTCCTGAAGTCCCTCTTGCTGTAGTTGATTCCTATTACCTTTCTGCTTTACTCCTCTCTGCCTTTCACCTGTGCTAGCCTTGCAGGCACAGTGCTGTCTATGTTCAGCAGCCAACACTGTACCTGAAGAAACGTCTACCATAGCGTGATCAGACTGAGGCCCAGCAGATGGCCTGTACAGCCAGTGCAGTCCCTGCACATTAAAATGGCTGAATGTTGTTTAAGTCTAAAGTTGTAGGGCTGGACAGTTAATGGCCAAGGAGAGTGTTTAGCGATACTGTTCTTCTCAGAAGTAATAGCTTATCTTTCAGAGTTTCCTGGTAGATCTAGTTCAATCAAGCACAACATAGAAACTGTGACTGATGCATAAAAAAAACTTTGAAAATATGATGAGAAAATGCAAAACAGTTAAGGAAGAGGTATAGAAAGGTGAAAAGTGAATGGCATAGTCAGTCTCATTGTACTGTGCCCAAAGTCTGATGAGCCTGCAATGTTTTGTTGCAACTTCACTCAGCCTGATAAAAGCCTCAGAAGAGTTGCATAGTCTGTAACAAGTATATACTCTCTTTCTATCAAGTAGTGTTTCAGGGCAACAAAGAGAACCACTTGATTTATCCACATTTTCATTTAGGGATATATTTAGATTTTATTTTTTCTGTATTTTTAAAATGAATATTTGTATTAATGTGTGATACCTACTGGATATTTTTCCAGTTAAGCTAGGACCTTTGAGCTAGTTAAATTACTTGCTATTTTTTTCTAAGACATCATTAATGTCTCCCAATTTTGACTTCTGGACATGCCATGGAAGTCTTACCTTCCATTGCAAACATATCCACTAAAGATATTTCAGTTTTCTTCAAGTGTTTCAGACCATTTATGTGATAGTCTGAATTCTGCTTTCCCAGTTGTCTTATTGTATAATTCACTTTTTTCTCTAAAATGTCTAAAGGTCAACACGAGTACTTTATATCCATGTTTGAACTCTGAGACAAGTATTTTTTTATATGTTTCCTGGTTTGTCTCCTGTGCAGTCTCCATACATTCTTTTACTACAGCCATTATAGTCCTTTACCTGTCCTGCAGGACTGTAAAATATAATGTCCTCCCTCTGGGTTTCTTTTACTACAGACAGCAAGCCTCCATGTCAGTCACATGGCAGGTCAAATAGCAATAATCCAGCAAAGCAAAGATGTGGCTGTAGTTTTAGTTTCTCCCATCTACTTCTGTACCTGTCTGCACAACATTAAATAAACCCATCTCTTTGAGGGTAGTATACAGGCGCCCTTAACTGTTTCAGTTTAAAATAATTACAAAGTACATGCACAACTTTGGACATGTATTGGCTGCCACGATCAGTATGAAAATCTCAGGGAACTTCTACCCTAGAAAAAAAGCAGTACTAGTTATTTTTCTATGACGTTTTTATTATTTGTAGGTATACTGCCACAGAAATGTAGTTGTATAACCACTGCTTTCTAGAATACATTGATGGCCCTTATTTAGCTTTTCAAGTGGACAAACAGCATCTATAATCATGCATTCAAATGAGATAAAGGGTAAAGGTATCAAATGATTCTGTTGACACTCTGCAAGCTGCCCAAATTTATAGATTAGTCCAAGGCTACTGAATCTCATGTTTATCTATGCCTATGCCCTTCCTAATGTCAGGCCAGAAAATCTGGCTAAAATCCAAGATTTTGTCTCATCCATCACTAAAAGACCACCTAAAAAGTGACTTCATGCTATGTTTTCCAAAAGGTTTTGGTATTAATAACTGACTCGGTATTTTTCATTTGTCCTTAGTTATTCAGTTCAGTAGATGATATCTTAGATCAAAGTAAGTGTATGAAGTGGAGATGTTGTATTTGTTTGATAGCTCATCTGTTATTTTCCTCTCTAGCTCATTTTAGTGCATTGAATTTCCAATGGACTTTTTAGTATTTGAAATGGCTGCAAGTCAAATAAGTCAACATTACTGTCTTTACTTTTCTGATGTGAAGTGGAGGATGGAATCTTGCCTCCTAAAAACACATATTCAGACTCTTCCCCTTCGTTTAATTCCTCCTCTAAAATGGCAGTACCTAAAATGAACTTTCATGCACTAGCGTCCATTTCTCTCCTTCTTGCTTCTCTTATTTTCTTTACTTTCAGAGTTCTGATTGCATTTCTGATTGTAAGACTCCGTTTGGGTACTTCTTATCCTTTTTCTTTTTAATTTTTTTCAAATCTTTTGGGTTTCTAATACCGTGACAGGAATGGACCCCATTCCTAAGTCAAAGTACAATCAAAGTTCATCACTCCTTGATGTCAGCCAGTAGTGCTCTTTGCAGCAGTAATGACTCCTTCTGCAATTTGTATGGAGTTACATGTATTGGCAGCATACCTAAATACGATTATAGACTCTTTTTAAAAGACCCGTTGCTACTACTACTATTGGCACTATCTGGGTATCTTTCTTCCACATTGCTCTCATTTCTAATTGCAAATCCTGATACTTTATAACTTTGTGCCTCTCTGTACGCAGGACACTGTAGTCACTGAGTGTGGTGATTTCAGTGATCAATGCTATTTTTGTCTTCTTATCCTGGACCACTATATCCAGTTTTCTGGCATCTGTCTTTTGAACTGTTGGTAATACATGATCTCATGTGATATAGACTTCATCATTTTCTGTGATGCTTTGTGGCTCATGTTTCCAGTGTTTTTCAGCCACTTCAATACCATAATGTCTGCACAATCCGCAGTGCAATAGTCTTGTGTCATTATTATGTCTTTCAGTATACAGTCCTTCTGCCATTAGTATGTCACAGCCGGCAACTAGGTGTGCGACTGTTTCCAATTCTGTTTTACAAAACCTACATTTGTCTGTTTCTCCCACATGTTTAATGGACTTTGGAAACCAATGTGTATGTAGCCCACTATCTTGTGCCGCCAATATTAATGTTTCATCTCTTGGTTTGAATTTGCCTTTCCTTAACCATTCCTGTATTCATTCCTGATCAACAAGAGGTTCTTCCAGAAATTTTAACTACATTTATGTGGTTTCCACATTTCTTGCCTTCTCACCTGATCCTTAACCTTATATTCTTTCTTTTGTTTTTTTTTGGCACATTCAGTTGCTGTCTGATTTTTATCTACTTCTGGTTTGATTTCCATTCCTACTTGAAGCTGATATACTTCTGCTAGATTAAGCAGAGAAGTCATCTTAGATTTATTCTCCTCATGTTTCAAAACTTTCACTATGTTTAGGTCTTGTGAGGTCAGAAGATGTTTGTAGAGTCCCACGATTGCAGATCTATACATGTAATCAGTTTCAAGGAGGCCCTTCCTTCCTTCCGACCGGGGAATATATAATCTTGGTATACACTAATTTTTCATTTGGTGAGCATGAAGCTTCCTTCTTGTTTTCCTGTCTAATTAATCCAACACATTTTGGGGCCAATCAGACACTCCAAAACTGTAAGTTAGGACAGGAAGAGCAAATTGGTTTATAGCCTGAATTTTGTTCCTAGATGTCAATGCTGTTTTCAGGATTAATTTAAGTCTTCTGAAATATTCCTTACTAAGTTTTATTCACATTTGTTCATGTTTTATTTCTAAATATTTATACACTCCCTCTTGCTCAAATTCTTTTATATCAGATTTTTGTCCCAAACTGATGTTTTCTTGATGCTGCTATTTTCCTGCTTTAAAGGTTGCTTTTGCACATTTATCAAGACCAAATGACATTCTTATATCATCTGAAAATGTTTTGACAACCTGCAGCTGTGCTTTCAGTTCCTCATCTGATGAGCTATACAGTTTTAAATCATTGACAAAGAGAAGATGAGAAGTCCTTACACTTTGTTGTTTTTAGGAGCCAAATTATAGCCTTGGCCTAAGCTGTTAAGTAGATAGCTTAAAAGTTTAAGGGCAAGGCAGAAAGCAATGGTGACAGAGAGTCACCCTGGAATATCCCCCTTTGAATTTTCATCCCTGGGATAATAATTTGTCTTTTATCTTTATCATAGCTTAATTGCAAAGTAGTCTGTCACTGGTTCATGGTCACTGTAATGTAATTAATCAGTGTAGGGTGTATCATGTAAATTTTTAAGCACTCTTTTATCCATGAATGTGGGATACTATCAAATGCTTTTTTGTAGTCAATCCATGCCATACTTAGATTCTTCCCCTTTTTACAGTTCTCCACTATGACTTTAACAACAAATGGTCCTTTGTTCTGTATGACTTTCTTTTATTGCTCTTTTGTTCTACTGCCATAATTGAGTTTTCATCTAAATGACTATAAACTCTGTCAGCATAAATTCTCATGTTTATATGTCGTCGGAAGGCAAATTATTGGTATATAATTTTTAGGGTAGCTTGCAGGTTCACTCTTAAGTAGGAGCATTGTTTTTCCTGTTGTTAGACAGGTTGGTGTATATTCAGGGTGCACATATACATAGTTCTTACTCATGGCTAAATCTTTGTGCAAAGATGTTAATACTTTTAGCCAAAAATTAGGTACTGCATCTGGGCCTGGGGTTTTCCAATTAGAGGATTTTCTTAACTTTATTTCAGTCTTTCTGGCTGTTACTTCATCAAATTTCATATCCTGTACCTTTAAACTTCTTATTCTTTTTTTAACTTCTTCTTTCTAGCCATTTAGTATTCCTGATATGTTCCACAGAATCTTCATAGATACTTCTCCAAAATACATCTATTTCTTCTTTTTTTGGCGGACTTTCAATTCCTTTTACCTTGTTTCCAAATTCTCTATAGAACTTTAGGGGTCATCAATAAATTGCTTATTTTGTACTTTTTCTTAATATTTATCTTCGTATCTTCTAAGTTTTTCGGCCTGTGCTAAAATTCTTAGTGTGTTATTTGCAATAGTGTATGATAGATCCTGGTCTGTTCCAATACTGCTCACTGCTTTATCACATCTATCTTTCTTAGTATTTTTGGTGATCTGTTCCCTCTTTTATAGTCTTCTAACAGTGACACTTCTTGTCTTAATTGCTTTATAGTTTTCTCTATTCGATACTTCCATGATGGTATTTGATTTCTCCCCTTCCTGACATCTCCAAAATATATCTATTTTTGTTCTTTTGGTGGTCTTTCAATTCCTTTTACCTTCTTCAGCTCTCTATAAAACCTTTTTGGGTTATCAATAAATTGCTTATTTTGTACTTTTCCTTTATATTTATCTGTGTATCATCTAAGTTTTTCTGCCTGTGCTGAGATTTTTAGTTTGTTATTTGCGATAGTGCATGATAGATCCTGATCTGTTCTAATACTGTGCATTGCTTTTATCACATCTATCTTTCTAAGTATTTTTCTTGATCTGTTCCCTCTTTTATACAATTCTAACAGTGGCACTTCTTGTCTTAATTGCTTTAGAGTTTTCTTTATTTGATACTTTCATGATGGTATTTGAATTCTCCCCTTCCTTCCCCTCACTACCCTGTGTTCTTGTGGTAGAACTTTATCAGTTATTAATTTAACTGCACAGTAATATATATTGTTTACTTCTGTTATATTGCATGGATCTCTATGGACAGACAGTCCTAATTACTGTGTTCATTTGTTTTATCAGACTTTTGGAGTTTTATTGACCTTCTGCAGTCTATTTCTTTCGTTGATCTTGATATATCTATGTCTATTAAATCAAGCAACTCTTCTCTTAGCTCATTTTCTTCCAAACTGTGGGCACATACCTTATTTTCCATTTCCTGCAGGCATTTTATAGAAAGTTCTATGGCATATAGAAAGTTCATGGTAGTGAACTTCTACTCTCATCTGATAAAAAAAAAAGGTCTTACTTCTTTTTTATGAGTATCCCTTACGAAAATTGTTACTAAGTGTTTTTATTTCATGTCATTTTTTTATTGTATCTAACAATTGTTTTGTAACCTTGTCTATTGTTATATTGCATACTTGTCTTTGTAACTTGTAGGAGCTTTTCTCCCCGGGCCTCTACTGAAAATGGACATGTATCCAGTTGGACTAGCCCGGTCAAAAATGTAAAATAAAAATAAAAATAAATAAAATCTTCCTATGGCACCTTCGCTCCAATTTCATCCTGTGCCATCCATTGCTCTGTCATATGGGAACTCACTGGCCCATCACTCCTTAACATTGACTGCATCAGAGTTTCCAATTTCCTGTTTCTTTCCTTGCTGTCTAGCTTCAAGTGAACATTTATACTTGTTTCCTGTGGAAGGCTCCAAAATATCTTGATATGGTACCTGACCAGTTGCTTCTTGTTCCACTGGTTTCCCCTTAATTTGGATATCCATTGCACTATCCTGTTGTGGTGCTTTCTGAATTAGATTTTTTACACTGAAGTCTTCACTTTGCAGGTACGCCATAACCTCAGTTTCTATTTCTTTAACTTCACCATTACTAATCTCCTTTTCTCCTTTTCCTCTTTGTCTTATTTTTTGTATTGTAAAGTTTTCCATATCCAGATTCCTTTGCCTGTATTTCTCTTCAGATATCTTTGGTGCTGCTCTTTTTGTATTGGTTAGTTTTACTTTCTCCTTTGCATAAATATTACACCATATTAAATCTCTTTTCCTTTCCCATGTGCATATTTCTTCTTCAGATGTCTCCTGATCTTGCTGCTTCTCCTTACTTTGGGGATTCACTCCATCATGCTGTGATATAATGTGTGTTAGACCGTCTACATTAAATTCTTCACTTCACAGGCACACTCTATAACTTCACGTTTTGTTGTTTTTACTTCTTCTTTACTGATCTTCTTTTCTTCATTCCATCTTTGTGATGTTATTTTTTATTGTGAAATTTTCCATATCTGGATGGCTTTGCCTATATTTCTCTTTGAATATATTTGAGGTGCCTTCTTTATATTGATTAATTTGGCTTTCTCATTTGTATAAATATTGCACCATATCAAATCTCTCTTTCTTTCCCATGTCCATATTTCTTTTTTAGGCTTTTCAAAAATATCTAGGTTTTGCTGTTTACATTTTTGCACTTCCTCAGATGCTCCTTTTTCCAAACAGATCAAAGTTTCTTGATCTATATACTGTTTTTTTAAAAAAAATCTGTTGTATTAATGAATGCAAATTTTCATTTGAAACTTCTGACAGTTTTTCCTGTGGAAGTATTTTTCTTTCCTCTAATTTATCTCTTAATCTTTTTGCATATCCTGTGTCTTGAAATTCTGGGCTTTTTGCATAATAGTAAGAATACATCATTTCTTCCTTATTCTCAATAGTCCACTCTATCATCTTTATGGCTCTTCTTTGGCCTATCAGTTTTTTGTGAATTTTGTGGACTGCTACTTCCTTCTATAAAAGGGGGGCCATCCTCCCCCTGGCCCTGGTCTGGCCCCATGGTAGGAATGTTTCTGCATTTTGAGGATTCTACACTGTCATTTTTCCCATTCCTGGAACCAGTGTGCCTAGCAGGATTGTGCACTTTTTTATCCTGGGTCTTGTGCACTCAGCTATCTTGTTTAGTTTTTGACCTACTTCTGTCCATGATATATGCTATATAAATACAGTCTATGTACCAGTGTCATCTTGGTGAGATTTTTGTGGAAAAAAAACAGGGTCCACCTTGTGAAGGTACTCACCAAGACCTGAGGATGAATTCAGTTTCAGCACTACTACTCTCCTTTGCTTGCTGACTTTTCATCTTTCCATTTAGACCCCTTTTTCTTCAGTATGACAGATCTGTTTTTCCCCCAAATTCTATATGGACTTCCCTTAATGTATTCTTAACTATATGTTTCTTCTTCTTGGTTTCTACATATAGTTCTTTTATTTTTTAATTACTGGAGAATTAGCAAAATTCAGCTTCTCAGCATGTCTCAACTGTAATGGCTGGAGTGTTAAGTTAGGACTTTATATCAGAGTTATCCAGACATTCCACCCAGAGCCATATCTTAGCTCTTTTTGTCTTCTACTTCTGCACTCTTTTCTTTACTTTTGCTATGTATTTTTTGTCAACACATCAGTTTGAACCTTTCACCATAACTTCCTTAATTTTACAAACTTGGGAAAGTCATGGTCAATTATCACATCATGTTTTAAGTTAGCAAAGAGTCCAATTTTTACCTAAGATAGGTTGCATTTCTACTTATTTGTACAATATTATTGTCTCTGCTTATACATATCACTTCAATTTCCTGCTTAATGTTGTTTTATAATTTCAGAAATACTGTACTTTAACTAATGTAACCATGCTTATTGAGCCCAATCCCTGCATTTCATTTCATTTCCCTCAACCACAATATTTCAGCTAAGTTTAAAAACAAGTTAGTGACATAAAGCAGATTATACACTTCTAACTTTTATAAGTTCAGTTCTATTACATTCCATAAAGCATGCTTTGGGTAACATTTGTTGGCTAGCATTAATAATTTTAGAGACATGGTATTCTTTCACTAATCATGCAATACTATGTGCTCTTTTCTAGAACATTTAAACAAACCAAATCAGATGGCGACTACGTTTTTGCTATGTGAATGCAAAATGACACATTTATCCGAAAGCTTTTTACTAACCCTTAATGCATACAAGTCTAACTTAGGGTTTGTATGTTCAGGTTAATAATAAACATTCTACTAAAACAACTAGCAGTTCTGAAGATTTAAGGTCACTCTGGAATACCTACTTTCTTACATTAGTAAGGAGTATCCTTATAAACATATTTACAACCAAGATTTCTAAAAATTGCTTACATTGTTTGTGTAAGTTTCTAATGACCATTTTAAAATTTACAGTAACTCAGCCATTTGGGACCTTACTGGTCTGTCTATACTGAATGTCCATGTTGCTTCAGATGAAACTCTATTCCTTGAGAATTTTTCTCAGTTCATTTTGTCATTGTCCTGGACATCAACGTATTATAAGTGCATATATACCTTCAGTGAGTCCCCATTCAAATACAGTAATAGGATTCTAGCCCACTCTCCTGGAGGACTTTGCTCTTGTGTGGCATATCTTTTGAAGACCATGAGGTAGGCATCCACTTTGTCTTCTTTACTTAGTTTCTTTTGAAAGTGACTGTCATTTGGAATCCCATTGTGATGGGCTATGGGTTTAAAAATGTGGAACTTTGTTTTTGCAGGATAAACAGGTGTTATTCTACAACTTGGACTGCAAAACACTCCTGAAGTCCCACTGTCTGTTGGCAAAGATGAGCCACTCATTAGCCTTCAGTGTAGGTAACCACCTACAGCTTTTAGCTGTTTTATTAGTGCTGTTCATGCTTTCTTAATACTAAGGGCTAGAACACTTGCAGACTGACCCCCAAGGACGTCTCCTTCCCCATAGTGTTTGCTCTTTGCTTTCCCCTCACTTCCTATGCCTTTAGCTGAACCCATTCCTGTTGTTTCCCTCTTCACCACTAGATGGCAGCATAAGTAAGCCTCAGTCTTTGCATAGTCCCTTCCCCTTATTTACTACAGAATAGGAAATAACTACATCCTATCCCTTATATATAATTGGTAAATTGTAATACAACTAATAAAACATACAAAGAAAAACAAATACATATAACCCTTAACATCAGGGGAATATAGTCTCTCCCTAACAGCCTTTCTATCCTATTATGATTTAATAAGTGTTCTCTCTGACGAACACCGCCCACCTACCTGCTAACAAGCATCCCAATTGCTGTACCCTTGCTGACTGATTGTTTTCAGCACTCTTGCCTCCTCCAGCTGGGCAGGACAGCTCTCCTGTGGTCTACTGAGTCACCCCCTCCTCCAAGGACACGTGCTGTGCCGTCCCCCCATTCCCTAACCAGAATCTGTAACTAGTAGCCGCCACTTGTGGCACCATTTTTAAATCACCTTTTCCTTGCCTAGACACCACCCTCAGTCTCCCACATAGTGTGTTTGCTAGTAAGTGGGTTTTACTGCTGATTTTGGTTACATTTTGAATTATTACTGCATATGTACTGTGGTATGTACACCTGGGATACATGTTGAACTTAATTTAACTGCTGCTAGTAGACACTATTTCATGGATGTCATGCATGTAATGTATCTGTGCTTATCATATTAGGCTACACTGTACATCTAATCGCAAATGTAGTATGAGCTCTCTCCTACTGCATAGACATAGGAAAACAAGGTTTTTTGTAATATTTTGCCTGTTTCTGTGTTAACAACATGTTTAAGCATATTGAAGCAGTGTTTGTCTGCTTCCCGCAAATACAGTCTATGTAAGGAAATGTTTGTATTATCTAAATTTTCTCTGCTTGAACTAGCCTTAACAGTTATACTTATGTTAAGTGAATTTCTCTGTGTGTAGTAGTCACAAAAGGGTTATTTGTATCATGCATATTTCACTGCCTGTATTAGTCTTACAGTGCTAGCTTCTTCTGTTTCCCTCCTGCAGTTAATATTTATAGTTTGCTTTTTCCTTACTGCTTAGTGCTATTACCTCCCCTTTAATTATACTGCCCTTGAACCTTCTTTCAAACCACTTTCTTTACCCATACCATCTTATTTAGCCACCTCTTTTAGTCTCTACCCATACTCAGTCCCTCTGGCCCTTTCTAACTTTCCAGATTTACATTCACCTTATTTCTAACCCCCTCAAATTGCGACACCTTGTGTCTACTTCATGACCCCCAACTGTGGTCCCTTTCCTTCCTATTTACATATCTATATAGTAGGGCTTCCACTGGTACTGCTCTCCTACCAACTATCCTTTCACTTTCTGGCTACCACTACCATTATACCTTGCCCTTTCCTCTTCACACTGTGTACTTAGTTGCCTGCCAATCTCTTATTATCTCAGTATTTTTATTTATTTATTTATTTTTCATTTTGCTTAAGTTATTGTCTTTGTTTTACAGCTTGAATGAACATTGCTTCTACTCGGGCAGCCCTCCCACTCTACTGCAACATATCTAGAACTTGGACTGCAAAACAGTCCTGAAGTCCCACTGTCTGTTGGCAAAGATGAGCCACTCATTAGCCTTCAGTGTAGGTGACCACCTACATCTTTTACCTGTTTTATCAGTGCTGTTCATGCTTTTTAATACTAATACACTTGCGGACTGACCCCCGAGAATGTCTCCTTCCCCGTAGTGTTTGCTCTTTGCTTTCCTCTCACGTCCTATACCTTTAGCTGAACCCATTCCTGTTTCCCTCTTCACCACTAGATGGCAGCATAAGCAAGCCTCAGTCTTTGCATACTGCCTTCCCCTTATTTACTACAAAATAGGGAATAACTACATCCTATCCCTCATATATAATTGGTAATTTGTAAGGCAACTAATAAAACATACAAAGAAAAACAAATGCATATAACCCTTAACATCAGGGGAATACAGTCTCTCCCTAACAGCCTTTCTATCCTATTATGATTTAATAAGTATTCTCTCTGACAAACACAGCCCAACTACCTGCTAACAAGCATCCCAATTGCTGTACCTTTGCTGACTGTTTTCTGTACTCTTGCCTCCTCCAGCTGGGCAAACCCACTCTGTTTGCCCTCGCTACGCATAGGCTCACTCCGCCCTCCACCCTACTCTCATTCCCACCCACCCCCACATCAATTACATATATAGCTAACCTTGCCACACCTACACACCCAACCACCAATCACACACCTCACACTTCTACAATCCACCCACACTTCTTAAAAAACCTATCCCACTCACAGTCATCCTCATTACCACCTCACACTCCACCCCTCGCTCCCTTCTTTCTAGCAACCTCATCTGACTTCCTGAATCCACCCCTCACCTTCTTCCTACTAGGTGCCTCATCTCACTTCCTAACTCCACACCCTTCCATTTAACCCACCTCTCACCACACATAACTAACCACAACCAACATTCAGAAACCCAGATACACCTTTATGTTCTCATACATCCTGAGCTGCCTTAAACTCCTGCAACCCTACCAATACACCCTACTCTCACTCATACTTATCAACATTCACCTTAACCTACCATAATCAAACACTACACAGCTATGTCTCTTTTATTCAACATATTTCTCCTCATATTTACTGTCTACCTTTCTATCCTTCTAAGACTATCTTCATTTCACACAACCTATCTGCCTCCCCCACTATATCATCCTACTTTCACACTCTCCCCAGCTATACTGCAATCTGTTCTAGTCTGTATCGAACTGATATAATCCTACAAAAGAAACTGACCCTGCTCTCCATACAAAATAGCCCTCATTGCTACCATGTCCACAAATACTTCAGCAACACAAAAAAGAAGCCCCTCCCTAGCAACTTCTCAACTCTCTGTAAACTAGTCCTTTGTGGTGATATACATCCTAACCCAGGCCCTTCTCCTCCTTTGTATGTTTGTTTGTGTCTTTCAGCTTTTCCCGGTTAGGCGTCGCCACAGCGGAACTCTGGTTCGCTAATGATTGGCAGTTGATTTTTACGTACCGGCTTGCCAGGCCTGATACACAACCTTCAATGAAGGTACGCCCATTCACACATGTCTCCACGCAGAAGATGCTCTAGCTGAGAATCGAACCGGACAGCATCTTACTGTGAGGCGACAACACTACCGCAGCACCACCACTGCGGGTCTTCTCTTCCTTTGTATCCAAATCCACAAAATACCTAAACTTCACCACTATTAATCTCTAGAGCATTAGAAACAAAATTCCCCAACTGCATGCATAGCTAAGTCAACATAAACCAGATTATACCACCATCACTGAAACATGGCTAAAATCATATATCAAAGATTCTGAATTTCTCCTCCCAAACTGCTCCTGCCTCAGAGGTGATCGACTGCACAAAAAAGCAGAGGTGTTGCCTTACTATTCCCAAGCACCTACATAGTTATTCCATATTCTAAACCAATTCACCCCTTTTCTTCTGCAGAGCTACTAGTTACCTTTTTCAAACTTAATAAAAGGAAAAGCCTTTGCATCATAGTTATATACATCCCCCCAGGCAAGAATTCTCCTATTCTAGAAGAAATTCTAGCCTGGACAAGCAGCAAAATAAAAAATGAAACTATCATTCTTGCCAACGTTAATATTAACTGGCTAGACATCTCCAATAAAAACCCCTCTACAAATATCAACCTTCACATTTATTCTCACCTTATCTCTGATATTACCAGACCTGACAATAACAGAAACAAAGGCTCAACCTTGGATTGGATTTTGGTTTCCGATCCTGAAAAAATCTCTTCCTCCGGTACTCTCCCTGATAGTATTAGTGACCACTCTCCAGCATTCATAACACGTAATCCCACCTCTATGCCTAACAATCACCAATACAGATATACCAGAGATCTGTCTCACTTCTCCCAAAATACCCTCAATGACATCCTGCAGAAAACAAACTGGAGCCCACTGACATTTCTTCCACTTAGCGAAGCTGTGGAATTCTTTAATTCCACATTTCTCAGGAATCTAAATAGTCTTTCCCCTCTCAAACTAAAGAGAGTCAAACCAAAATATGCTTGCTGGCTTGCAAAACCATGAAGCAAGTCATGTCCTCTAGGGACAAAGCCTGGAAAGCCTGGCAAAAAAACAAAACACCTTCCAACCTTATGCAATACAAACAACTTTGCAATCAGGCTAAACGCTTAGTTGTCAAAAACAAAAAAGAATACATCAAAGCTATTCAAGACCAGCATAAACAAAATCCCAAGAAATTCTGTGGAGCAATTAACTCCCTACTCCACCCAGGAACTAACAATACCACATGCCCGAACCCAGATAAAACTCCCTCTGAACTAGCCTCACTCTTCAATACATACTTTATTGACACCATCACCAAACTTACTTCTACCTTCCCACCCATCAACCCAAACCCACTAGGAACACCATCAGCACATAACCCTTCAAATCTCCTACCCATATTTTTACTATCACCCATTCCCACATCAACCATCCAAAAACTCCTTTATAAATTAAAATCATGTACAAATGCCCCACATAATCTACCTGCAGAATACCTACAACTAGCAGCCCCCTCCATTGCATATCCTATCACCATCCTCCTTAACAGGTCCATTCAAGAATCCTGTATACCAGATATCTGGAAGAAAGCATTTGCCATCCCTCTTCATAAAGGCGGCAACAACTCTGACATCTCTAATTTCCACTTTGCCATTCTTTCCCCATCTCTAAAATATTAGAGAAGTGTATCCATACACAGCTCATAAGTCATTTAGTAAAACACCAACTGCTTTCCCCCCACTCAGCTTGGCTTCAGGCCTGGACATAGCACCAACACTGCCCTCATTTCCTTCTTAGACACTGTAAATAGAGCTCAGGATGGTGGCTCCTTAGTTTCTGCACTCTTTCTTGCTTTATCAAAGGCATTTGACACCATTTCCCACTCCCTACTACTTACTAAACTCTCTTACCTTAGCCTATCTCCCCCCACCCTACAATGGTTTACCAACTACCCCAGCAATATGCAGCAATTTACCAGATGGCAGCACTCTTCCTCCCCTTTCATTACTACTAACACAGGTGTTCCCCAAGATTCAATTCTAGGTCTCCTCCTTTTCAGTATATTTGTCAATAACTTTCATAAAACTCTAACTCACAGTACTGTTATCCAATATGCAGAGGACTCAACAATCATCTGCTCCTCAAAATCTGTCACTGAATTACAGCGTCTTACCCAAGAAGCATTTACCTCTACTGAGCACTGGCTGCTCCAGAATCACCTTGTGCTTAACCCCCCCCCCCAAAAAAAAAAACAAATCTCATATTATTTACCCCCACAAAATCTAGCCCTGTTGACAAGTCTCTATTTACTGTTAGTTTCCACAACAACACTATCATTGAAGTTGTCCCTAGTACTAAATTGCTAGATGACAAATTAACTTTTGACCTTCACAACCGCAGCAACATAAAAAAAAAAACATCAAAAGCTGGATGCCCTATATAGGCACAACTATTTCCTCAGTCTCTCTGTCAAAAAGGCCATGGTCTCATCCTTCCTACTTCCAACTCTTCTATATAGTTCCCCCATCTTCACCAACCTACAATCCTTCTTAAAAAATAAGCTTGATTCTTGCTACAATAAAGTCGCTAAATTTGCTACAAAGGCAAAATATTCCACCCACCACTGCTCCTCACTGCATCAACTAAATTGGGTAGAATACCCCCACCATCTTACTTACCTACAATTAACTAAAGCCCACAAGATATTCTTCCAACCTGAAAGCTGCCCTTCCCTCTCATCCATACTGACCATATACCACCCCAAATGCCACCTCAGGCCTGAAAACAAAATGTTGTTGTCTATTGAGAAACCCAAACTCTCAGCTGGCCAAATGCTGTACTCTTATGCTGCCTCCACATTATGGAATAATCTTCCTCCTTCACTCAGGACAATCAGTAATCCTGCTTCGATAATAAATCTCTCAAATTACAACTTTCCTCTCACCGGCTATGCTCCTGTGCCCCACCAAATAACCCCAACACCTGATTTCTCACTCTGGAACCTTAACCTCTACCAGTCTTTAAAAACATTCCATTCTTCTTCTCTGTACCATTCTGACTCTTTCTGTCACCTTGACTGAGTCTTACCTGTCACCTGCTTTCTACCCTGAAATTAACTCTCCTCAGCATAGACCTCTACAAATATATATATATATATATATATATATATATATATATACACTCATGTGTTAACTCAAATACATGGTATCACTACTTTCACATTTATAGCTGAATGTAATACATTCTTGCCATTTCTGCTATTAATTTTCTCATGTGATAGTACTACCTATAATACTTCCTTCTATGTATTAAAATATTTTACTCTTGCGTGTAGTTAATGATCTTTGCATGTAATTAATGATATGACATTACTGCTAAAATTGTCCTATGTTTCAACTTTTTTACTTTTGTCTGTATCAACATTATTTTCTACTTTTGTATGTAATAATGTGGAGCTTTTCTCCCTGAGCCTACACTGAAAATGGGCTCTGCCTACGCTCAGTGAACTTTCCCAGTCAACAAATGCAATAACTAAATAAATAAATAAATAAATATTCTGTGTCTATGCATCTTTTTTTGGTGGATTGTGGTTGTACTCATTAAAGATGCATTGTCACTTATGAAGGCTTCTATAATTTTTTCCATTTTGGCCAGAATTCAGCAGATGCATAAAATGCACAAGTAAAAAAGGATTCACACTTTCTTCAGGTAACCCTTCAGACTACCGTGAGGATGATTTCCAGAGAAAATACCTGTATGGACACAACATCTTTACAGCTACACACAATCATCATTTTATCCCACCACGAGGAACTTCTTCAACTAGATTAAATACCTGTTTGTGTACAACACAACAGACAGATGTTTTTTTAAAATGCATTATTCCATTCTGGAGGGTGTTAAGTAGTCAGTAAGTGCTCCTCAGTCAGAACTAGGAATTTTAAGTGGAGAGGAAAGACACTGAAATAGAGCACTCTTTAGGTAGTGTCACAAAATTACAGATATCATAGAGCTGTTTTTCAGGTGGAAAAAAATCTAGGTAGTTTCACACCATAACAGGAATTGTGGGAACAATACATACAAGGGTGGAATGAGGTCTAAAAGGTGGTAGGACTTAAATGAGCCATTAAATGTTTGAGTGAGAAAGATTGGATAGATTATAATTGATGTATAATGTTTGCAACTGGGAGTGTGTCAGTATAGTTTGTGATGTAAAATGCTTGTGACTAGGATTGTTTCGGTGTGGTTTGTTTTCATTTATATAAATGTATGATTGCCTGTGTAGTAAGTGATGGTTTAATAAAGATGTTTCTTGTTTAAAAAGAAGCAGGAATTGAACAATTTATGTAATATTGCTTAGGTTATACGATATATGGCAATAAATGTGAAGTATAATGTTTGTTATGGTAATATAGTTTGATTACTTTTATATGAATGTAAATTTGACTGTCACAAGTGATAATTCAATAACGGTGTTTGAAAAAAAGTACAGAGTATGTGTAGGGCTGATTAATATATAAAACAAAGTTATCTGGCTAGGAATCTATTCCTTTTGCAGAAAACAATGTTGCATTGCCAGATGTGGATGAATGGACAGGAGTATTTGGTAGCTGTGCCACGCTGCAGTACATGGTACAACTTTTAGTAGGTACCACTACAATCAGCAATTGTTTTTTTTTAAATTCCTCTGTGTAGCTTTGATGATGGTATTGACCAATAGTCATTTGGTGATCATAACATCTTTTACTGAGGTCATCAGAATCATTTTTCTTTTCTTATTCCATTTGGTCTGCAATTGCATATATTATCTTTGTGCCAGTGCCTCACAATTACTCAGTCATTGACAGGTTTGTGCATCACAAATAATGGTGGAGAGCTTCATCTTCACATATACTTGATACCTGGACATTTCCAGATATACAGTAGAGTATGCTATTCCAGGAGCTATACTTACATAGAGCTGTGCTACGTGTTTTTCATATGCCATCCCTGCACAATTGAGTAATTCTTTTTCAAATGTCCCTCTATGATGATTTCTTTTGAGTATATTTTACTCCACACAATTCTTTCTTTATTTTTACTGTGGCTATACTCTGTGTTATATATATTGGTTAAAAGTTAGTGTTAATTCAATAGTCATTATTTACTGAGTAAAGCTTTGTAGTTCTGCATTACTGTATTAACCTCCAATGACTCTCATATGACCTTACTTCTACCAATAAATAAGTTTTAGATTTTAACATACACAAAAACACACACACACACACACACAAATAAAATAAGAAGGACCATTTCTAATTCTGATAGTTTGACTGCAACAGGCAGCATATTGCTAGTTAGACATCACCCATCTGTACTAATGTCAGTCTGAATAGAGAAGCTAAAGCAGCAATGTGACTCCCTGCATCATAAACACAATTTACCAACAGGACCATTGAATTTTTAGGCTTTCTCAAAGCGTGAGTACTTGGAGTCCAAGTAACCTATCATATATACATGCACACATCTCATTAACTGCCTTCTACCAAAAGACTAAGAAAATCAGCAGTTTTCAGCTGCTGCATATCATTGACATACCACTCACGTGTGACAGCTGTGGTAGTTCATGACTTTTGCTGTAGTGTCATTGTCATTCTAAAGGGCATGACCAGACATTTCACTGCTGCTTAGTTACCCCCCCCCTTTTAAAAGCAGGCATAACAAAGTGTAGTCTTTACTGAGCTCTAAAAAATCACAAAGCAAGAAGCCTAGAATAAAAGCCATCTAGGCAGATATGTAGGATACTGTCACGTACACATGATGTCTATGACATTAGTTCCATTTATGAGCTTTAGTCTTTTTGTCTATGAGTACTCCAGTCACTGTGTTTGTGTGTGTGCCTGTCTCCGAATGCATTCTGGTGAATCTAAATACATGTAGGTTTGAGTACGTCTCTGTGCAGAAGTGTTTTAGTGTGTGCATGTGGGTACAAGGGTATACTTTTCTCTTCTGCATAAAAGATTTGTAAAACAAAATACATTAAAATAACATTTTTTCATAGTATATACAACCATACCTGTTAACCTCTTACAGCAAGAAATCTGGACAAAGCCATAAATAAAAGTGGAACAAAGGCCCAAAAATAGGGACAATTTTTAAATATGGCTCTTACAAACTTAGAAAGTTAATAGAAAAGCAGGTTTTAAATTAACATGGATTATCTGAATTGTATGAAGTCTGAAACCCAAATATTTGTCATTATTTTTTTTTAAGTTTAATCTTGAATGATTTGCCAATAATTTGCCAGAAAACTACATTTTTTTTGAAAAACAGACCAAAACT
>NC_056741.1:1428353361-1428380861 GCF_019279795.1 Protopterus annectens
TATAGTTCTCAGAAAAAACAACGGTTATTATTCTCATGAAAAAACAAACATAACAACAAGGCAAGTATATACAGTAGAGTAGTTACAACAATTATTTTAAGTCTATAAAGTTGTTCCAGCTGTGCAATCTTAAAGAAATCAATGGTTTGATACTGCAGAAAGGAAAACATTGTCATAAATAAGTTTAGTATTGTTACCTTTCAGTAAAGAAATGCTTGCATGGAGTTCAAAATACATCAAGAAGTAAGTTATAAAATTATGTAGGAAAGGAAATTTTAGTATTGCATAGATTGTAAAAAATTCAAGAAGTGTAATGCGCTAAGTTATAAAATTATGTAGGAAGGGAGGGGGGATATTAGTAGTATTTAGGAGGATACTGGTAATAGCATATAAGTGACAGAGCAGGTATATGATTACTTCTGTTTAGGCTGCCTGTTCCATAGTGGCATATTTAGGTTTATAATTTAGGTATACAGAGAAGGCATGAGAGAGGTGGAGTGGTAGATGGAGGTAGTTAGAAAAAGATCAAGATGAGAAGTGTTGCTTTGGGTGGTTGATAATGGATATATTGATTCAAGTGCAGGAGGGAAAGCTGTTAAGGGTGTAATGATTTGAATAGAGGAGTGCAAAAGGTTTGTGATAAACAATAAGAAGTTTGTGCTTTCACTAGAGGTCTCAGCCTGGTGATGAACATGACCAGGATTGGGTAAGGTATTGATTGAGCTGGATTTTGTAGCTTGGGAGTTTGTTAGTAATTTTTACTTTTGCAGAGATGATGTTACAGAGTTTGGAAATGCAACAGTAGTATAGTGAGATGCCCAATGAATAATTTGCTTTAGCAGTGTTCAGTAGAAATTTAACAACATAACAAAGGTCCCTTGTGAGGGTTGTAGGTCAATAATATGTTTTTAATGCAGGGCATTGTTCAGGAAAATATATCAGTTTGTAGACCATAACTAGCTGAAAGTATGATGCACACGTGTTAAGCTGTAGCCAGTTTAGTTGCTTTAGGACTTGGTAGTGAGCTTGGTGCAAGACTTGGTAGTGGTGAGCTTGGTGTAAGACTTGGTAGTGAGCTTGGTGCAAGACTTGGTAGTGGTGAGCTTGCTGTAAGACTTGGTAGTGGTGAGCTTGGTGTAAGACTTGGTAGTGGTGAGCTTGGTGCAAGACTTGGTAGTGGTGAGTTTGGTGTACAGTGTTGGTAGCAAATTTAGCTAATTTGTTAAACAGGAGGCTTGTTTGGATTTTAGTGTAGAGCTTAGGTTCGTAAGGATAGGGTTGGAAGCAAATATGCTGAAGCTAGGGTTTTTCTTGCTGGGCCTGTAAGGTACTGTTTTGCCCTGAAAAGAGATCCAAGTTTCTGATGGGTTGTTTTAATTGAAGAATATGTTGTTCAAATTTAAGATTTTCATCTATTAAAATGCCCAGTAATTTAGTCTTTGCTACTACCTCAATTTTAGTATTATTTGCAGATGTAACCAAGAAAGACTGTTTTTGATGGAGATAATGTTTTGGGGTGAAGAGCATCAGTTTTGCTTTATTAGGATTAAAGAGTAGGTTTGAAATTTTTTAGCCAGGTTTTGATGAAGTGAAAGAAATTTGAGCAATTTATTGTAGTCTGGATATTGTGGTGGGGGACTGTACATATTAAGGTCAAATCAACTGCATATTGTACTGTATTTGCTCGGCATGTGACACTGTGAAGCTATTTTGTAAAATATTAAAAAGTAGGGGGTCCTAGTATAGAGCCGTGAGGAATACCAATGGTAACTGAATGAGAGGAAGAGAAGCCCTGTTACCATTTGACTGCTTTCTTGTCTTCCAGATAGATAACTAAGGAACCACTTAAGGGAGGCTTAAGATAAATCTATAAAAGAGAGTTTGGTGAGTCAGTGTTGAAACCTTTGGATGAGTGTAGGAACACAGTTCACACTAGGTTACCACTATTCCTATGCTAGTTTATATAGTGTTGGTGAACTGAAGGAGGGTAGTGGTTGTGCTGGGGGGGTCTGAAACTATGCTGTGTTTCTTAGAGCAGATTATTTGAATTTAGGTGATATAGATGCTGAGCAAGAATATGTTATTCAAGCATTTTTGATGGGAGGAGATGATTGCAATGGGCACATAGTTATTAAACTCTGTAGATGTGCCACTTTCATATAAAAGTATAATAATGGATTTTTTCCAGATGGAATGAACATATTTTTGGATAGAGATCTATTTATCCATATATAGAGACCAGAAAAGCAATTGCATCTGCAGGTTGGTTTTAGCTTATGTAAGAGTTGTTTAATAGTGGAGGTAGGTATCTGAGGATATTTAGCAGTGTCTGTTGGCACAGAGAGGGTAGCGGAAGTATTAATTTTTGTGATGGACAATATAGTCTGTATAAAGTAGTTGTTACACTGTGTGGGAATTGAATCAGTAGTGTTGTTTGATGTAAGGGTGGGGGTTGTAATTTGGCCTGGATGTAAAAGTTTGTTTATGGATGTCAAGAAGAGATATGAGTTGTTTAGATGTTCATTTTTGGAGGATGTTATAATATGTCTGCTTGTCATGTTTTATTTGGTATTTTACCATACTCCTTAGTTTCTTGAAAAGCTGAAATGTATTTGTGTTCTATTTTTGAGCCTCTATTTCAAGGTTTTGTCTTACTGTAGCATTAATGTTTTAGTTTCTTTTGCTAGCCATGGCACAGGATTGGATTTGACTCTTTTAGTACTTATTGGGCAAGGTTATTGAGAATTTTTAGGAATATCTCATTGAAGTGTGAGACAGCAGAGTCTAAGGGCAACAATATTAGTGTCTTCCAGTTATATTCTCTTATGGATTAGATACAAGTGTGTTTGTCAAAGTTTTTTGAGTTACAAACTTGATTGCAAATTATATGTTTATCTTGGATATTGTAACTTCTGAGAACATAAGTAGGAGAGCCCACTAGCTAGACACCCTAACCACAGTTTCAAATTTAAAGCCATCGACTCAATTGAGAAGAATAGTAGAGGAGAGGCGTCTACACTTATGTTGGAGAAATTGGAACTTTTGTGGCAGCTTAGACTCGACGCATGCTTTCCACCGGGCTTGAATGAAATGACTTCTATTCTATGTGTGTTAAAACTAAACAGCCTTAAGAGATAGTAGCTGCACACACATTATTTTTGTTGGATGGTTAAATAATAGATGCTCATTAGCCCTAGGGAGGTTACAATTGCTAAGTTACACCCACCTTTTATAGGTTAAAAGAAACATTACACAACACAGTTTTTTATGAAAATATTTCTACTTCCACGGGTTCCTGAACATTAGTTATAAGTAAAGTGAACTAACTACTATTTTAATTAATACTATTTAATTTATTATATGTTCCGTTATAAGACAACAGAACTTTGTTTTTTTATAAAACTAAGGCACTCATTTTACCTAATGACTTAACAAAAAACAAACTGTTTGACTTCAGTATTTTAGGATTACACCTTTAAATTATGTGACTGTGCTTAATTGGCTTAATTGTATTAACAAGTATGAGTCACTAGGATAGTACTTAAACTTGTTTTTTCTTTCTGAGCACTATTGTCTGAAGAAGTTAGGAGAAGTGTTTCCTAACGAAAAGCGCTTTACACTTTGTGACTTGAATTCTGTGCAACCAAATCGTTTTTAATTTTTTATTGCTTGGCAGTTACCGGAGTGTGCACCGCACTACTGATTGCTGTAAGCTTGTTTTACTCAGCTGTTAAACCTTGTTGGACTTTGCAGTGTACGCTTGTTTTGTCTTGTGCCTATAAGTTTTTGAATGTTTTTAGTAAACATAAGTAGGTTGATGGTCACTTAGACTGTCTGGAAGGCTACTGGCTGCCCTAATTTTGTTGGGTCTATTAGTAAGAATCCAATCCAAGGTTGATTGCCTACCAGTACTTTGTGGACTCTAATAACTGCTGTAATTAACTGAGTTAAGCCATACAGGTTTATAGAATCAGATGGGATGGTGCTATTAATAAGCTAAAGTAACAATGGTGTTACTGCCAAATGCAAGATACGTACAAAGATATCACACCTTAAAAAGTTTAATGAATAAAGCTTTTGGGTCTACACCCTTCATCAGTATAACACTACAACAATACTATTACATTTAAATAGGAGAAATCATCAAATCACATGCTTCAGCCCATCCCTAATCAAACACACAAAAAAACTTAAAGAAACAGCACTATAGATATAACCTATGTATTATAAACATTAAAAATAATATATAAAAGACTTACTACCATAGTAATGGTCTAACAGACACTATACATCTATGTGTAATATAATAATATACACACATATATATAATTAATTTACTCATATCTAAAACATGCAATAAAAATTGCAGTATAAATGCAATGAATACAATAAAATATAATAAAAATTATATATAGAAACAATATAATATACTTATCTAGATATGCATACATAATTAACTAAAGATTACATACAAAAGTATAGCCCTAAAATGTATAACCTTTCTCTTTGTTTTTTAACTAATATTGGTTTCAGACTAACAGCATTGTTTAACCCAGGGGAGACGTCTGCCTGAAGTCTAATAATCCATTCTAACTCTTTCAGTTCTAGGAAATTATTAATATCTCCCTTCCTTAGACTGATATTTACTACAGCTAGTACTCTAAATTTAAATGCATGATTTTCACCTTTTTCTATAATATGTTTGCTTAAAGTATTCGTTACTACTCTCCTCCTGATTTCTGATTTATGTTCTGTTATTCTCTCTTTAAGCTTTCTAATAGTTTTACCCACATAAAATGAAGAGCATGATACACATGTAGCCAAATATACCACCCTTTCTTCATTACAAGTTGTTAACGTGGTCATTCTAATAATTTCTCCATTAGTAGGATGTTCAAAAAAATTCCCACCTTCAAATAAATCATTACAGCAAGAGCAGTTGTAACATTTCCTTATTCCCATCAATTTATTAGTCTTAGGCTTAGTATGGAAATCTTTATAACATAATTTCTGTTTTAAAGTTTCGGCACTTTCTATATGAAAAACTAGGTTTATCACCTACTATGGATCTCATTTCAGGCATGGCTAGTAGAATCGTCCAATTCTTTTCTATTATAGCACTTACATTACATGTTTTTAAACTATATGTGGTCAAATAAATTGTGCTTTGAGAACTCCTCTAAATAGTAGATGACTGTTTTTTATTGTAGAAAGGTTTCCATTCAGAGTTGGAAAACTATTTGCAGTACATGAATGAGTCAACAGACTTTCTAAGGTTTAAAATGACAGCATCTTGTGATAACATTCGTTTTCTAGATGTAACATTATTTAAGAGTAATAACAAATTGGAATCTAAAGTATATAAAAAAGATGTTGACTCACTGAGATACATAAGTAAGGATAGCATGCATGCACCCCATATATTTAGAGGAGTTCTCAAAGCACAATTTATTAGGCTAAGTAAGTTAAATACTGATGAGCTTAATTTTAATGAACAAACTGAAAGTATGGCGAAAGAGTTTGAAAGGAGTGGTTACCCAAAGCAACTTATTAATAAAGCATTGTGTGAAGTAAAAAATGAGAGACAGACGAAATTTAAACCAATATTGTTAGAAGGTATAATGATGGGGAGAGACAATTCGTGTAAAGATATAAAGTTAACTAGATATTTGACCACATATAGTTTAAATACATGTAATGTAAGTGCTATAATAGAAAAGAATTGGCCGATTCTACTAGCCATGCCTGAAATGAGATCCATAGTAGGTGATAAACCTAGTTTTTCATATAGAAGTGCCAAAACTTTAAAACAGAAATTATGTTATAAAGATTTCCATACTAAGCCTAAGACTAATAAATTGATGGGAATAAGGAAATGTTACAACTGCTCTTGCTGTAATGATTTATTTGAAGGTGGGAATTTTTTTGAACATCCTACTAATGGAGAAATTATTAGAATGACCACGTTAACAACCTGTAATGAAGAAAGGGTGGTATATTTGGCTACATGTGTATCATGCTCTTCATTTTATGTGGGTAAAACTATTAGAAAGCTTAAAGAGAGAATAACAGAACATAAATCAGAAATCAGGAGGAGAGTAGTAACGAATGCGTTAAGCAAACATAATATAGAAAAAGGTGAAAATCATGTATTTAAATTTAGAGTACTAGCTGTAGAAAATATCAGTCTAAGGAAGGGAGATATTAATAATTTCCTAGAAGTGAAAGAGTTAGAATGGATTATTAGACTTCAGGCAGACGTTTCCCCTGGGTTAAACAATGCTGTTAGTCTGAAACCAATATTAGTTAAAAAACAAAGAGAAAGGTTATAAATTTAAGGGCTATACTTTTGTATGTAATCTTTAGTTAATTATGTATGCATATCTAGATAAGTATATTATATTGTTTCTATATATAATTTTTATTATATTTTATTGTATCCATTGCATTTATATTGCAATTTGTATTGCATGTTTTAGATATGAGTAAATTAATTATATATATGTGTGTATATTATTATATTACACACAGATGTATAGAGTCTGTTAGACCATTACTATGATAGTAAGTCTTTTATATATTGTTTTTAATGTTTATAATACATAGGTTATATCTATAGTGCTGTTTCTTTAAGTTTTTTTGTGTGTTTGATTAGGGATGGGCTGAAGTATGTGATTTGATGATTTCTCCTATTTAAATGTAATAGTATTGTTGTAGTGTTATACTGATGAAGGGTGTAGACCCGAAAGCTTTATTCATTAAACTTTTTAAGGTGTGCTATTAATAAGCTGCCAGTCTATATTTAGGTTTGCTAGTATTATTGTTTCATGTTGTATACGGTGAGATATCCAGTACAGGATATTTTCCTCAGTGGCAATGTTTTTACTGGTGATATATGTGTATATATATATATATATATATATATATATATATATATATATATATATATATATATGTGTGTGTGTGTGTGTGTGTGTGTGTGTATGTGTGTGTGTGGCTGCTAAACAAAGCATTTTCCTATTATTGATTCTGAGATGTGATATAAGTAGTTCTGCATTATTTAACTGTGGTACCTCCCATGCATATGCAGTTTTGTTTAGGTAATTCTTGCTGATGATGGCTATTCCACTTGCACACTTATTTGTCCTTTCAAGCCTAATTATATTGAACCAGATGGGGTAAGTTCATTGTCATTTATGTCTTTTTCAGCCATGTTTCTGTAGCTGTGATGATGTCTTGGTAATATGTAGCAATATAAGTATGTGTGTCCTGGATTTTATTGAATATGTTTCTAAGACTGATATTTAGCAAGTAAAGGCTGGAATTAGGGGATGGGAGAGAAAAAGAGAATAATTCATTTAATGCTGTGCTGTTTGTGGTATTTTGCTCTTGTGTGGGGCCAGGGCTTGGAAGAATGTCTCCATTGATTTTTTTGGGGTGGAAATTTTATGAAGTAAAGCACATGTCCAAATATGTTTGTGTTTAGTTTTACTGGATTTCATATGATAATATACTTAGATTTAAGATACCTGTAATTGAAAACAATCTAATCTTTGCTGGTACATTGTGGGTAGTGTGGTGGCTGAAGGACTTTGTAACTGTTGATGTAGTGTGTGTGGTTTTGAAGGACTATTAATTATAGTTATGTGGGAAGTATGGTAGTTGATAAAGAGTGCTAATAAGCTGAGGAGGCACACTAATTAGGTTTGAGTCAGAGGCATTTTGTATAATACCTAATTTACATTTTGCTGAAGATATTAGTTTGCACTATAAAATGTTATTGGGCAAGATTAGTTATAGTTACAGCAGTATAACATCTAAAAGGGCAAGCCGAGTAGCAGCACTTTAAGTAAATGAGTCAGAGATACTAATTGTAGGGTAACTGTGATTGGGTTATGTTCTGATTGTTTTGATGCAGAAAGTGTACGGATGGTGTTGGGCCATTTTGCATGTAGAGTAGGAGAGGTGGGTTGGAACTGGGGGTAGGGTAGAGGAGTGGTGAGCCTAAGCATTGTGAGGGCAAACAAAGCAGGGCCCAACCACTGAATTAGCAAAGTAACAGTGTTGAGAAAAACAATTAGTAAGCTTTGGCTATGGGAAAACATAAGAAGATTTTCAGAAATAGTTAACTGTATGAGTTGAACAGTGTAAAATAGAAGGAAGATTACAGAGAGCAGCATACAAGCCCAGGAAGTCCATGCAGTGTATTGGTCATTTATTTGGACTACACAAAACCTGTTAAACTGATTGCCCATTATTATGGACTGTAGTATATCCCAGTAGTATAGATGTTATTGGGGTGTTCTATGGAGCCACATTCTCCAGTGCAAAGTATGCACTAGTGCAGCTACCTACTTCAGATGAGTGTATATTGACACTCAGCTGTCCCTATACTCAAAGTCTACAAGCTGTAAGTCTTAACTTATGTTAACTGTACTGGATTACACATATATGTCTACTTTGACTGCACACTCTTGGTTCTTTCAAGGATGGACTACAGGCGTGTGTGATAGTTGCTGGACAGTGTTGTTAGATACTAAATAAAAAATATATCAAGTACAGTGCTGCCATTGAAGTCCAACAGTCAGACTACATTATTTTCCATATGTGGATTATAAAACAAATGTTGTGGAAAATAGCTTCTGCAACAACATTACAAGTCTGAGGTGTTGCAATCAATAATAATAGCATAATCTGTGCTATTCCACTAACTATTCTACAGCTGTTCACTCCAGCCAAATTGCTAAGAAGTTACAGGATGGCAGTATCCTCAAACAAAAATTGTTCAACACTGTTGCTGATTGGTTTCATAAAAAAAAATCAGAAAAAAAATGTTTTTGAGGCTTCAAAATTACAAGATTTTTAAAGTGCTCCTCATCCTAAACTGATGTGACCCCCAAAATGGTTATAGCTTATATGGAAGGGTATGAAGTGTTTTCCATCACATTGGCAGTTAGGGGGTATGGCCCCTCTTCTTTCAAATATCACTTTAAAAATGTCAGCTTTTACATCAGTTCTTGACACACCTGAAGCACAAGTGTGATTTTTCAGTAACTTAACACCAACCCATAAAAATTACACTTTTAAAGCAATGATAGTCCATAATGGGTAGTGCATGAAATTTGCCACATACATTTTACTTAGACATTATTTGCTAAAGGACTTTAGAATATCAGAGGAAATAGAAATTAGCAAAAAATGTTTCTTACTTTGTAAACTCATTGTTGGTACAAGATGCTTTGGATTCAGTTAAATGACATTAGATTAAACATCAAAAGAACAAATGGTTAGAGCTAGAATCCCAAATAATGAAACACTATAATACTGAATTGCATAAGGATTCATATGCACTGAAACAGAAACCAAATATTGGATATTCCATCCATCCATCCATCCATCCATCCATCCATCCATCCATCCATCCATCCATCCATCCATCTATCTATCCATCCATCCATCCACAACCCCTTTTCCCATTTATACACATGAGATCAGGGTGTCACTTCAATAGTGACAATCAACTAGAGCCAAGGTTCACACTGCTGGGTGGCTAGCCCTGCTGCAGCTGTTCTTCCATACCACAGACCCACACATATGACCATTTTAGAGTATCCAGTCCACCTATGGCATGTCTTCAGAATGTGAGAGGAAACCTTTGCATCTGGAGGAAACCCAGAAGAACATAGGGAGGATATGCAGATTCTTCATAGAAGGCACCCCAGCTGGAGAACCTATTGCTATGAGGCAACAACACTATCCACTGCACCATTGGATGCTAGCATGTTTGAACAAGAACACTAGCTCAAGCTAATCAGTTTTAAAGTAATATATAACATTGCAATATTAAAGTTTAAAGATCCCACAACATATTTTGTATTCTAACTCATCTCCTGCACTAACATGGAGAAAGAGCAAAGATTCAAGTTTGCACAATTAAAAATAAGTGCATAAAAATAGTCATTTCTGTAATCATGTGAACTCAGCATATACTTAGGGAAGTGGGTGAATGGCAGGGGTCTGTGATATTTGATTTGCACCAATTATTTGTGCTCCAGTTAGCATTACATATTTTTGGATGGAAACTATACACTTTGTACAAGGGTTGATTCTGATCAGGACACTCATTCTAATGCTAAGTTGTATCCCTTGCTCTTAGACTTTCTTTTCATTTATAGAATTAATATTTCTCATTCTTGTTAATCTTATTTAGTGGTGTATGAAGTCCAGGTTACCATTAAATGCCATAATGGAGGGAAGAAGAAGATAAAAGTGAGTATGAAAGATGGCGGTGATGGGAAAAGAAAGGTAAACTGGTGCTCATCAGAGTTTGAGGAATGGGGGGGAGGGTATAGTTGAGATGAGTCCCAAATGATGGAGATAGCAGAAAAGTGGTGCCCATTGATAGGAAAGACATGAACATGATGACATTGGGGTACATGTTGCTCAGGAGAGGCAGGGTACAGAACAATGATAGAGGGGTAGTGGTATAAATAAAGAGTAGGTAAGGGGGGAAACAGACATTGTGGAGTTCACTAAAGAATAGTATGAAGGGAAACAAATACAATGACAGGCAAGCTAAGGAGGGAAAAGCCAGTGATAAGCTTCTTAGTATTAAAGCTGGTTGAAAAAAGTGGGAAGACTGGCACATCAACACCCCTCTAGTACAAGTGCAAGGGATGGACATGAAGGGAAAGGATAGCTAAGGGGGACCATGACCCCCATGCCATCCAAAGTGAGTAAAAAGTAAAGAATGACTTAAGAATTCACCCTTGGGAGAGTTTGAACAAAAAGATGTCAGTAAGAACCAGGAAAAGGGGAGTCTTCTATTTTATGTAAATATTAATAATTAAAATGACTATAAGAATCTAAAAGTACCTCCTCAACTAACTAATGGCAACTGCAGTGTAGCATATTTTGCAATATCTCTGGAAACCATCCAGGAAAGGTAACAGAGGCCAGCCTATGAGACTGTAGATGAGCAGATACTGGCAGAAGTGGGGCTGGTGGGATATAAATACCTGGAAAGGTGTCACAATTGCAATGTGAAGAAGACAGCAAGCAAAGTCTATAAAATGCATAGTTTGGGTACCTATGGAAAATGGTTAAAAGATGTTACCAACAGAAAAAGAAAAAGAAACAAGAGCTGTTCAATAAGAACATACAAATAAATGTAAGGAAAAGAAAGGAACGGGACAACGGACAAGGAGAAGGATCCGTGGGTGACGTATAAATACAATGACAGGACAAGCTGTGGAGGTAAAAGCTAGTGACACATTTCCTATTGTTAAAGCTGGCTGAAGAAAGAGGAAGGACTGGCATAGGATCTCATGAAAAGTGTAGTGAAGTGAATGAATAAAGCAAAAAGGGTCATGTAGAGAACGTTAGTAAAAGGCTTTAAAACTGAAGAAGTCCCAGTTTAAACATGCATGGAATGGGAGAAGGAGGAAAGAAGTTGTTGAACCAGCTGGGGAAGGTCAAAGGTATGATCAGACCAATGAACAGACAGACATTGTAAGGAATATTTCACATTTGTGTACACCAAAAAGAAATACGGGAGAGTAGCATTCCAGAAATACAGAGCAGGACCATAATGAAAACAGGATAATGACTGCAGACGTAAAAACTGGACCTCCAACACTGAAGCAGGATAAATGGCAGCAGCTATGTGAGCTCCTGCTGGGAACACACAAAGCCTGTGGGAGGTTATCAAAAGTATTGACAAAACTGTTCAATTTCTCTGTTACATGGCAGGGGGTAGTCCTATGGCCATAATATCAAGCAGTTATTGTGTCCATCTTCATAAAGATGGAGTGATGAGCAATTGAGGAAAAAGTAGGCCAGTGAAATGTTTCATTTGCAAACATAACCATGCAAATGGCACTTAGGTCATGGCTTAAAATACTTCAGGGAGATTAAACATGTTCCTTAGTCTCCTTCTTGCATGGGTATAAAGGAGATGGGGAAAGCCATCTAAACACAGGTAATTCAATTCTGTGCATGTGATATAACTGAATTTAAGCAAAGCCCTTAAATAAGTCTCATACAGCAGGTTAGTAACAAAAATGAGAGAGATGAGCATGAGGAGCCAGTTAGGTTACAAGAAACAAAAGTGGGTGGTGATCATAGAATATAAGAAAGTTACAAGTGGTGCCTTGCATGGGTAAGTCCTAGGTCCAAGTTTATTTAATAGAGGTGTATCTTATCTCATACAGGGCATGGAAAGCTGGATCATTCATAGTTCATAGGTTAGTACTAGGTTAACTGCCCTTGTGAGCCATTGGAAGCCTAGCCAATTATCCCTTGTGAGATTCAAACCCTGCACCTTGTGTTGGTAAGGCAAACACCTTAACCATTAGGCCATCCTCACAACTAAAGCCACCATAAGTTCATAGGTTCATAGATTAGTACTAGGCTAACTGCTCTTGTGAGCCATTTTAAGCCTAACCAGTTATCCCTTGTGAGATTCAAACCCTGCACCATGTGTTTATAAGGCAAACACCTTAACCATTAGGCCACCCTCCCAACCATTCTCAGTTCTAATGACACTAAGTCCTGGAGAAGAAGTATTAGATCAACAATCTTGAAGAGAGACCTAATAATACGAAGCATGATTTTAAAGGTGGCAACTTCAGTTTATCCCAGACAAATGTAAAACACCACTACTGGGGAGAGACAATTCAAAGATGCATATGAAATTGTTGTAGTCTGGCTAAACAAACTAGTGTTTGAACAAACAACATTCCAGTGCAGAATTCGAAAGACACCACCAGAATCCAATGTAACACAATGAAACTTTAATCATTCCACTCAGATTAAGTGCTTTCGTCTGTCTGTATCCAAAGACTTCATCAGAATCTGACAAAAAACTAGCAAAACACCTTTTAAACGTGCTGAGACATGTCACCTGACCCAATCTAGTTAAGTTAAAAAGTAATTAGGAATTAACTTTCCCCCCTTTTTTAACATAACCAAACACTTAAATATGCTTTTATAAAGCACTCACAATAATTAAGACAACATTGCTTGTACAAAAGAAACTAAAATGCATCACACATCCCAACATTTTATCTAACAAGTTAAAAAATATATTACTAAACATGTTAAATGTGTTGTAAAATATTAATTATACATCATATGACTTCAATTTTCAAAATACAGCTAACGCTTGCAAAATCATTTAAACCAGGTGGATCCAAGCTGCCAACCTGATTTGCCATTTTAGTTCATGTGCTTCTAAAAGATCCTGCCAGGGACCCCCTCTAGGGTTTTTTTCCACAACATCAATTCCCCAGAACACAAACTTGTGTCCTGGGTTTTGACCCAAATGTTTAGCCAAAGCATTGTTGCTTTTTAAATGTCTCATATCCCACTGGTGTTCATATATGTGATCTCTAAATCGCCTCTGGGTTTTACCCACATAAAATCCTGAACATTCAGTACATGTAGCAACATACAGTAAACCTTTGGTATTACAATTGCAGTACAATTTGGGTTTCAAAAGTCTTCCATTAATGTGGTGGGTATTTCCTTCCTGGATGTGCATACATTACATTGTGTACATGAACCGCACCTGTAGGTACCAACCTTCCGGGTACATCTAGGGAGGTTCCATTCTAGACAATCCTTAATAGTCCTTCCTCTAGTGTTTGAATAGGAATGGGGATTACTTATTACATAACAAGCTATACACATCAGAGTTGTTCTTCAGCTCTATTGCATTGTTTTCCAAGATTGTATATAAGGGAGACAGAAGAGCAATAGGCCCATAGGACTAAATCTTTCTTTTAGTGCCTCACTGTGAGGTGCAGAGGGACGGAGCCCTGACTGCAATCCAGGTGACCTGGGTTTGATTTGAGACCCTGGTACAGAAAGGGGGCAGGGAGAGATAAGGATGTGCAAAGTGGCATCTCTCACTTACCTCTCCTAGGGGAGGAGGAGGAAAGTTGTGCTCACCTGTGGGCACAGAGTCAATGTGATATCGCTGGGTGGAGACTGTAGGAAACCAGAGCCATAGCTAGCAATTCTGGTAACCTGTGCCATTCCTTTATCTGGATACCCCTCAAAAAAACAGTCCTTTAACTCATATCAATTTCACAGGGAAAGGGGGAAAGCTTATTTATTTACTAACTAACTAACTAACTAGGTAGACGGACTGGCCCACAGACCCTTTTGAGTTGTGGCCCAGCCTCAAAGGCAGAAAACAGTGAAAGCAACTTAGTGTACACACTTCAGGTATGACAGAGTGCTAAAAACTTTAGAAAACTTATAATATATACTTATTATACAGTTTTTATGAAGTAGAATGTTATACAGTTCTTATACATTTGTAATAAAATAGCAGGTTTACATTAGATTTTATCGGTTTACATACATTGCAATATCATCATCATCTTTCGGCTTTTCCCGTTAGGCGTCTCCACAGTGGATCATCTCTTTCCATTTCTTCCTATCCTCTGCATCTTGCTGTGTCACACCAACCGCCTGCATGTCCTCTGTCACCATGTCCATAAACTTTATCTTAGGCCCTCCTCTTTTCCTCTTACCTGGCAGCTCCATCCTTAGCATCTTTTTCCCAATATACCCATCATCCCTCCTCAGCACATGTCCAAACCAACGCAATCTTGTCTCTCTTGCTTTGTCTCCAAACTGTCCAACATGAGCTGACCCTCTAATATACTGATTCCTAATCCCATCCATCCTAGTCACACTGAGTGCAAATCTTAACATCTTTAGCTCTGCCACATCCAGCTCTGACTCCTGCCTTTTTGTCAATGCCACTGTCTCCAAGCCATATAACATAGCTGGTCTCACTACCCTCTTGTAGACCTTCCGTTTCACTCTTACTGGTACCCGTCTGTCACAAATCACTCATGAGACTCTTCTCCACCCATTCCACCCTGCCTGTACTCTCTTCTTCACCTGTCTTCCACATTCACCATTACTCTGAACTGTTGATCCCAAGTACTTAAACTCGTCCACCTTTACCAACTCTACTCCCTGCATCCTCACCATTACTCTACCCTCTCTCTTATTTACACACATATATTCTGTCTTAGCCCTGCTGACCCTCATTCCTCTGCTCTCTAGAGCATATCTCCACCTCTCCAGAGTCTCCTCAACCTGATTCCTACTCTCATTACAGATCACAATGTCATCTGCAAACTTCATAGTCCACGGGGCCTCCTGTCTGATCTCATCTGTCAACCTCTCCATCACTACTGCAAATAAGAAAGGAATCAGAGCTGATCCTTGATGTAATCCCACCTCCACCTTAAACAGATCTGTCACTCCCACTGCAGTCCTCACCACTGTCACACTACCCTCACACATATCCTGTACCTCTCTTACATACTTCTCTGCCACTCCCGACTTCCTCATACAATACCACAACTCTTCTCTAGGCACCCTGTCATATACTTTCTCCAAGTCTACAAAGACACAATGCAACTCCTTCTGACCTTCTCTGTATTTCTCCAATAACACTCTCAGAGCAAACATTGCATCTGTAGTGCTCTTTCCTGGCATGAAACCATACTGCTGATCACTAATCATCACCTCCCTTCTTAACCTAGTTTCTACTACTCTTTCCCATAACTTCAAGCTGTGACTGATCAATTTTATCCCTCTGTAGTTACTGCAGCTCTACACATCACCCTTATTCTTAAAGATAGGTACCAAACATTTTTTCTCCATCCTCTGACTTTCAAAAATTTCATTAAACAATCTAGATAAAAATTCCACTGCCATTTCTCCTAAGTATCTCCATGCTTCCATTGGTATGTCATCTGGGCCAACAGCCTTTCCATTCTTCATCCTCTTCATAGCTGTCTTTACTTCCTCCTTGCTAATCTGTTTCACTTCCTGATTCACTATCCCCACATCATCCAACCTTCTCTCTCTCTCTCATTCTCTTCATTCATCAGCCTCTCAAAATACTCTTTCCATCTGCTCAACACACTCTCTTCTCTTGTGAGTACCTTTCTTTCACTATCCTTTATCAGCCTTACTTGCTGCACATCTTTCCCAGCTCTGTCCCTCTGTCTAGCCAATCGGTACAGGTCCTTTTTTCCCTGTTTAATGTCTGATCTCTCATACAACTCTCCATACGCCTTATCCTTAGCTGTCACCACCTCTCTCTTTGCCATGTGTCTCATCTCCTTATACTCATATCTACTTTTTTCATCTCTTTGACAATCCCACTTCTTCTTCGCCAGCCTCTTCCTCTGTATACTCTCCTGTGCTTCCTCATTCCACCACCAGGTCTCCTTGTCCTCCTTCCTCTGTCCAGATATCACACCAAGTACCTTTCTAGCAGTCTCCCTTACTAGTTCTGCTATAGTTACCCAGCTATTTGGTAACTCTCCACTGTTTCCCAGTGCCTGTCTTAACTCTTCCCTAAACTCCACTTCACAATCACCCTTTTTTAACTTCCACCATTTAATCCTTGGCACTGCTTTCACACTCCTCCTCCTCTTCTTGATCACCAACGTCATCCTACAGACCACCATTCTATGCTGCTTAACTACACTTTCCCCTGCCACCACTTTACAGTCTCCAATCTCCTTCAGACTGGCCCTCCTACATAGGATATAATCCACCTGTGTGCATCTTCCTCCACTCTTGTATATCACCCTATGCTCCTACCTCTTCTTAAAATATGTATTCACCACAGCCATGTCCATCCTTTTTGCAAAATCCACAATCATCTGACCTTCTGCATTCCTCTCCTTAACACCATACCTACCCATTACTTCCGCATCCCCTCTGTTCACTTCACTAACATGCCCATTAAAGTCCACTCCAATCACTAGTCTCTCACCCTTGGGTACACTCACCACAACTTCATCCAACTCGCTCCAAAATTTCTCTTTCTTATTCATCGCACACCCAGCTTGTGGAGCATATGCACTAACAACATTCATCATTACACCATCAGTTTCGAGCTTCATAAACATCACTCTGTCAGACACTCTCTTCACATCTAAAACACTCTTGGCATATTGTTCCTTTAGTATAACCCCTACCCCATTTCTCCTGCCATCCACACCATGATAGAACAATATGAACCCGTTTCCTAAACACCTGGCCTTACTTCCCTTCCATCTGGTCTCTTGCACACACAATATATCAACCTTCCTTCTCTCCGTCATATCGGCTAGCTCTCTTCCTATACCAGTCATACTTCCAACATTCAAAGTTTCTACCCTCACCTCCTAACCTTCCTCCTCTCTTCCTGCCTTTGGGCATGCCTTTGCCCTCCTCTTCTCCTTCGGCCAACAGTAGCCCAATTTACGCCAGCACCCTGTTGGCTAACAGTACCTTTGCAATATAATTTGGTTATGTGAAATCGCTCTTTAAAGTTTAAGATTGAAATTCCTTAAAAAAACTGAAAAGGACTTCAGTAAAAAACATAAGAGATTTACAGAGATGGGTCTAGGGACTAAGAAGAAAAGACAAAGGTAAGAAAAGTTAAATGACAAAGGAAAACAGCTGAGAGACCATAAGCATTTTTTAGAATTTGAAGCCTTTTAAAGAGTATATTGATTATCCCAAATGCATTTGCAAACAACTTCCTTGAAGAGGTGCACAGAAAGGGACTTCTTAAACTTGTAAGAGTATCTTGATTCCTTGTTTTAGCTTGTAGCTTGCTCCTGAGAGCTGGGCCATTTGTTGAAAAGACTCCTTTACCAATGACTGTTTTAAATGGAGGACAGTTGAATGATATTAAGTTCTCCTGGAAATTTATTAGGAAAAAGGACTGTTCCCTGATTTTTGGGAGTTTTCTTTTGGGGGGAGGCAATAGCCATCATTTAGAATTTTATATTGTAAGGTGTTTAGAGGATAACTGGGCCTTTCAGTATATTTTACCACACCACACACAGAGCACTAAAACAGTCCACCCCTGACCACAAATGCAATACCAGCATTTGAATGCTGGTAATGCACTAAAGACTGATTAGCATTTACCGACTGCACTCCCAAACACTTTGTGTCCGGGACAGCTGACCTCACTCAGCTCAGCCTAGCTACTCCTCTGGGAGAAATCATCACTCATGCTTTGGGGAGTGGGGCTGGGCTGCTTACAGGGGAAACCCCTTGTGAATGTGGGGATACATCCTTCACAATCCCATTGTATGTCCCACCTTGTCACTTATTCAAATGCTTACAGGGAATAGAGCTGTAAACAGAAAAAACACAAGTCCCTTCTGATGGTTGAAGAAATGATTGCTCTTCCCAGTGAACCTTCACCATGGTGATGGGGAATGAAAAAAAAAAGAAAAAAGTTTGTTTTTTAGGAATATTTTGAGGTATTGGGTTGATGTAAGCTTATTTTTCAGATCTTGAGCAAGACCTCAGTTTAGATGGTGGCATTGTTAATATGCAAAGTAATGAAAGTATTGTATGCCTACAGACATCGCGAGCAGTGGCCTTCAAAACTAGCTAGATCATATCTGGGCATCTCTCAATACAAACTACTACAGACCGCAGAATAACACCATTTGTTTGAAAAATAAACAAGTACATACAACAGTTTACCTTTATATGTGTGAAAGCACATCCTTCAAATGTGCAGATGCGAACCATTTACACAAATTCCGTCCCCCCGACTTTCCTAAATGTTGAAAATAAATCAAAATTCAACATTTCCAATCACTCCACAGCTAAAACAAGTACTACCATGGGTCAAAAAGGGGAAGATTTTGTAATTTGGCACTTCAGTTTTCATGGTCTTGGGAATTCGCAGTTTGCAGTTTGCGGCAGTAGTTTCAAGGATGTGGCTGTCAGACATATGAAGGTAAACCACATACAACTGCCTAGATTTAGCTTGATTTTTCACCCTTTTTAAGTTTGTTTCTGATATCACAAAAATTTGGGAAAGCAGCCTGTTGATGGTTTTTGTATAGCTTCTAGACAGCATCCCTTCTGATAAGAGTGTGTATTTATCCAAGGTGCTGGCTTGCTCTTGACTGTCATGTTTTTCCAGAAAGAGTATTTATCCTACAGATGGAAAAATTTATTAAGAAAGAATTTCTGTAGTCAAGCAGAACTGTTTAAATACATAGTTGCTGATAACAGTACATGGAGTATATTCTCTTTTGGCAGAGAAGATGGTAGTAAATCCACAGTAGTCACTAAACATACGTTATTCTCCTGTAGTAGTAGTGCATCTCGTAGAATAATGTGTGCAGATGTATTCCAGAAAAGACTGTGTCCCAGATGCTGTGGTTTCTGGTGGAAGAAAGAACCCACTTCACCAAGGTAAAAAAACCTAGCCTCTATGGGACCAAATGTCATCCCAGGCTGTCTTCTAAACGGGCTAAAACTACTAACTAGCATCACCATTAACTACCCTTTTCAATCACAGTCTAACCACAGGCTTTATTCCTGCAGAATGGAGAACAGCAATAGTTATTTCCCTCCACAAAGGTGGTCTAGCAACAGACCCTGGAAATTACAGACCCATAAGTCTGACCAGCGTCATCTGTAAGGCCATGGAATGTATCATTATGGACCTGATAAATAAAGACATAGGTGACCTCCAAACCATGGATCCTACCCAATTCAGCTTTGTCAAGGTCTGATCCTGCCTATTAAATCTTGTGGATTTTTTTGAAAATGTGACCAGGGCCATTGATGAGGGCAAATCTTTGCACACAGCCAAGCTCGATTTGGCAAAAGCTTTCAACACAATCCCACACTCAGCTATTACCGATTAACTTAGCAAATTGAATGTAAACCTCTTCATTGTAAGATGAGTTGCTAACTGGCTCACAGACCAGACACACACACTATCAAAGTGAGTGACTCCACATCAACCAGCAGACCTGTTACAAGTGGGGTACCACAGGGATGAGTGCTGGGCCCCTACTGTTTGGTATATACTTCTCAAAAGTTAAGATCAAAACAAAGGGGTTGTGGCTGATCAAGTTTGCAGACAACTGCAAACTGGGTGCAATTATCGACTCCCCAAATTATGTCAGTATACTCCAGGAGGATCTTACATAGACCAACGACTGGTGTTACAGTCTCAAACTGAATGCAAAGAAATGCATCATCATTCCTTTCAGCACAAATCATGTCCCTTTACACTATCAAATCAACAACAATACCCTAAGTACCCACAAAGTGGTAAGGAACTTGCGTTAAAAAGTTGACTTAGACCTTAACTTTGACCACCATGTGTCTACTGTAGTAAGGAAGGCTTTCTATGCAGCACACTTGATTAATAAAGGCATCACTTCAAGATCAAAAGAGGTTATAACCCCTCTATACTCAGCACTGATCCAGCCCATAATTGAGTATAATGCCCAGTTCAGCATGTACTGTGCAAAGCACCTGCAACAACTGGAGAGACTTCAGAGGTTTCTAACAAAGAAAATCAAGGGCCTCCAGCACCTGCCATATACAGACTGACTAAAGTCTCTGTCACTTTACTCTGTATCATATAGACTTCTTAGGGGAGACTTATTCCTGGCTTACAGAGCAATGTCAGACCGAAACCTAATGAACTTGCTGCATATCTGTAAATCGAATTGTACTAGGGCCACCCATTCCAGGGACCTAAATATGGCCTGAGATTTAAATAGAACATGCTGGAGGGACAGATTTTTCTCCTAGCAACTGCCACATCTTTGGAACAGGCTACATATTCATGTGAAACAGAGCACCTCTATGACACTGTTCAAAAAAAACCTGGACAAGTGGATAGGCCACCGTTAATTATTACCGGGAATAGCACCCACAACCCTCCTGGCTATGGGCAGTCATTACTAAGTACAGCCTTGGGTATTAACTAACATTTCTGTGGCATTACATTGGGATGCAACAGCTAGACTTGAAATGACCTCTGGGTCAATAGCCTAATAATCTCCTTTGATCCTGTGATCCTAATGGAGCTGTAGTAACATGAACAGAGAATGTCTGTTCCAGTCTACATTAAAAAAAAATCTTTGAACAGTAAGGCATTGCAATCTGCAAAAATATAGTTTATCAGTAATGTCTTGTTGACAATAGCTGATGGGAGGTAATATGTACTCTGAAGCTACTCTAGTTTTTTTTTTTTATTAAAATAATACTTACTGTTTGTTCACAACTACCCAGTTATGATCATGGCCATGACATCAGTGCTTTGTGAAATATTACTGTTTTGGCACTATATGTTGTCATTGACCAACAAGTAGGATCCAACACTACCACTTGCTAAAAACAACTTTAGTGAAATAAATACTATGAACCTGGGCTGTGACTTGTGTACTTCACTAAAAAAAATATCTGTGACACTAGGAAAAAGCAATGGGTTTGGATGCAGTTTAGTTCACAAATGTTTGCAGTTGTGAAATGTAAAACACACTTAAATGGAGTTTTGTTATAAATGCAAGTAATGCTAATGTGTGTTGTATTCATTCAAAAACAACAAAAAAAAAACAATTGTGAAGAACAAATAATGCAAGTATGGGCTGCAATGTGTACAGAGCACAGACTTAATGGAAATAGCCCTTAGTTAAAGTAAATATTGCTGACTTGAAATAAATTATGCAGACTTTAGCTGTAGTTTGCATATTTCAAATATATGAGGGTCAGGTGAAATATACCCAGTCAAAAAGGCAGATGATTCAAAGAAAGATGGAATCCTTTGTGCGTCCAGATGTTATCCCTACAGGGCTCAGTTTTAAACCAGATAAATAAAGTGGCAGGGTGACATAATGGTGAATCTAATATTAGTAACATTGAAACATATGAAGCACAATTTAACAAAACATTATATCTGAAAAATAAAATGTAATATATCCTTTGAAAACAAACTTACAGTGTATAATAAGAAATATTGTTGACAAATGAAAAATTATGTATTAAATACTGAATTACCTTATGCACTAAAGAAACTACTATGTAAAAGCTTGAATCTTGTACCTAAGTGGTCTAAAACTGTCCAGAGATGTGGAGACCAAATTTTCAAACATCTGGACATACATATATTAAGTCCAGTATCACCATTTCTCGGAATATTCCCTATTCTGACATGTGTGACAATGTCAGAGTTGGTATATGAGTTCGTAAGTCAAGGAGGTGTGGAGGGCTTGTCAAAAAACAAGTTTAAAGAAGAAGAGTAATGGTTCCTAATTCAGTCGCCTCCTTTAAACATGTTTTGGTCTTTTTTTCAGTGTCAGAGCTTTGCAGCCCTCTTGTTGAGATTATAATAAGGAGCCATGTGAATATCTATGTGTCTGTATTTATATTTTAAACTGTTGCCAGTGTTGTTGTTTAATCATATACTAAGGATGCTACTGTTTTGAGCAGAAACGTTTCAATAGAATAACGTCAGATAATACCATGACATTTACCTGGTGATTCTTCTCTGGGACCTGATGGCCTTCTTTATACCTTTTATGAAGTTCATAGGTTCATAGGTAGGTACTAGGCTATTGGCCCTAGGGCATATATAAGCCTAGTCAAAAGTAATGGATATTTCCTGACTTGAAGTATTGAATTAATGGTTACAAGACAGATCTTTAGTTAAAACTATGTGTCAAGGAGTCATGAGATTTATTTATAAAAACATGACAAAAATGACTTTAATAACCGGAGATCCATTACTCTTAATGACGTTGACTATAAACTTTTTTGTAAGGTGTTATATAATGTGGACTGAGCAAAGTAGTTAATCATAAACAACATATGAGAGTTTTTTGATGTGAAAGGAAACTCTATTCCAGTCATGTAAATGTTATTTAGCGAAACTGTACATTTTATAGGAGTCAAGGAAATTCTATTACTGACATGTGATATTAAAAAGGCATATGATACTCCTGCTCATTGTGCATTGTGGGATATATTACAAAGGTTTAACATTTGCTCTACATTATCTGTAATAATTCATGACGTTGTCCATTAGGAAATTGATGTTTTGGGTAGGATATAATGATTCAAAGAGGAGCAAAGCAAGGATGCCCATTAAGCAGTTTGCTAGTTGTAATAATTATATTAGCTATATTGAAAATCTTACCAGTAAATATATGATGTCCAGCATCCCAACTGATCAGGGGTCCCCCCCCCCCGTGTTTATCTTATGCAGACTATTTATGTCTTTTAGTTGAATCTAATTCTATTCTAGAAAAGAATACGTTGATAAAATACATCTGTGGAAAATTCCTTTACTTACAAAATGTCCAAGACTGAAACTGTTGTATGAATGTATTATAGATACATTTTATTTTGAAAGGCCATGGGACAAATTAGATATTCTATTTAAAGTCAGTTATAGAGAAAAACAAGATAGATATAAATACATTTTGGAAATTCATGCCTTTTTATGGAGAATGTAATTGAGAAAATTACCTGCAGAGGGATAAATGTATTATAATTTTCTTTTCAGAAAAGACTGTGTAGTATTTGTCAAACACAGGAATCCTGAGAACATGCTTTACTGATTTGTCAAAGAGCCCAAAAGATTTTAAAAAATGTGTATGAACTACATAATTTGGATAATCTGGGAAATTTATCACTTGAGCTACTTCAATGTAGTCATTATAAAATCAGATGCAAACATCAGAGTGATTCTTATAAAATGAATGTAATTTCCTTGTAGATCTCCTGGAACTCTGCACTTGTACTAGGGAAATTAAAAAATAGCTATAGCAAAAGAAATGGGAACAAGATATATACTGAGGTACTGGGATAGTTCACATAACTGCCTGTATATTTGACTGTATATATATATATATATATATATATATATATATATATATATATATATATATATATATATATATATATATATATATATATATATATTTATGCACACACACACACACACATACACACACACACACACACACACACACACACACACACACACACACACACACACACACACACATATATATATATATATATATATATATATATATATATAGACAAACACACACACACATATAAATATATTATATATATATATATATATATATATATATATATATATATATATATATATGTGTATCCATCTATCCACAACCCTTTTTCCCATTTTTGCACATGAGGTTGGGGTGTCACTGCAACAGTGATGATCATAATGTGTATATATGGTTCCCTATCAGAAGCCTGAAACACTATAAGCCTGAAAATCAAAATCCTGAAACCAAAAGCCTGAATATTCAAAATCCCAAAAACCCAAAATCCTGAAAACACAAAATGGACATACTGACGTCATTGTGGCTTTGCTATTGTTAGCCCTGTGGTGTTAGGTCATGCGTTGGGTTCAGGTAAGTGTGCGGTTGGTTTTCTGTTAGGGTTGGGGCGGTTTAAGTGAGTTAGGGTTAGGGCGCAGGTTAGGCATGTAAGCAATAGTGACAAATATTGGGGTTAGGGGCGGTTTAAGTGAGTTAGGGTTAGGGCGCGGGTCAGGTGAGTGTGCGATAGTGACGGACCTTAGGGTTAGGGTTAGGGTCAGGGTCAGTTGGTAGATATTAGTGTCTTTATAGTGACATATTAGCATTATTTGTGTTTTCAGGATTTTGAGTTTCAGGATTTAGGGTTTTCGGGATTTTGAATTTTCAGGCTTTTGGTTTCAGGATTTTGATTTTCAGGCTTATAGTGTTTCAGGCTTCTGACAGGGAACCGTATATATATATATATATATATATATATATATATATATATATATATATGTGCATATGGGTCAGCTTCAAAAGGTCGATATGGGTCAGCTTCTGAAGGACGAAGACCCATATACTCGAATTACAAAACATTGAGATGATAACAGTGAAACTCTGCTTCACTAAAACCTGAAAATATTGAAACCCGGAACACTGAACCATATAAGTAACTGCAATTCTAGTCTGCACTTAAAGCAACACTTCCCCTGTTAAGCACACACTACACTAAATCAGTATCAGTGGTTTTGCAGGCCCCGCTGCAACCCACACCCCCTCTAAATTATATATACCAACCCCAAGATCGCACTACAGTGAGAAAATGGTACATTTCCTGATGCTCACTGTACCACAATCTCCATTTTAAACTTCTGATACTGATTTAGGGTAGGCTGTCTTTAAACAGAGAAGTGTTCCTTTAAGTGAAGACCAGACATCCGGTAAGTTGTATAATTCAGTGTTCCGGGTTTCATTATTTTACTGTTTCAATGAAGAGGATTTTGTTTTGTAATTTGAATATGTGGGTCTGTCTTCAACCTTTTGAAGTATATATATATATATATATATACATATATATATATATATATATATATATATATATATATATATATATATATATATGTGTGTGTGTATATATATATATATATATATATATATATATATATATATATATATATATATAAATATATATATACATATATGGGTCTACTTCACATGACTGAAATTTCATTTGACTGACTTTCATTTGACTGAGACCAAAATACCTAATTTTCAAAATACTGAAAACTCACTTGACTGAAGCTCATTATAATGAATTATACCGACATTGACATATATACACAAATGTTTAATGTCTGAATTCAGCATCCCAGCTTTTCAATTAAATAAGTGTTCAGCAAGATGGACTCAGTGGAACTGGGGGTTGCTGAATTGCTTCAGTAAAATGGTGTAATACCTCAATTATGATTCAGTTTAAAATACATAATACTCAGGAGTTTTTTTCCTGCATAGGTAAACACTGAACTTTTTACCTGTATCATGCCCAGTGCAATGCTAAATACATAAAATAAGTGGTATAAATTCCCATGCCATCTAACCAACAGTATTCAGATTTCATCAAGGTATGACTCAAAATGCATGAATGTACTCTATTTACGGAACAAAATGCTAAGTAGTATCAACATATTTTGCTAGACATACATGGCTATGGCTGTCCCATTGGTAGAGAGGTAATGTATTTCTCTTAGGATCATAGGATCATAGGATTTTACTAGCCTATTGACCAGGAGGTCATTTCAAGCTTAGCTGTTTCATCCCAATATAATACCATATTACACTAGTCTGTACCCAGGATTGCATTTAGTAAAGACTTCCCATGTTCAGGATGGTTGTGGGGGCTTTCCCCGGTAAGAATTTATGGTGCCCCATTCACATGTCCAGGTTCCTTTTGAACAGTGTCATAGAGGTGCTCTGTTTCACATGAATTGCTAGCCTATTCCAAAGATGTGGCAGTCACTGGGAGACAAATCTGTCTCTCCAGCATGTCCTATTTAAGTCACAGGCCATAGTTAGGTCCCTGGAACAGATAGCTCTAGTCCCACTTCATTTATGGCTGTGCAGCCAGTTCATTGTGTTTGGGTCTCAGATTCCTCTGTAAGCTAGGCATAAGTCTCCCCTAAGAAGTCTGTACAATACAGAGTATAGTGACAGGGACTTTATTCAGTCTGTATAGGGCACATACTAGAGTCCCTTGATCTTCTTTGTGAAAAACCTCTGATGTCTCTCCAATTACTGCAGGTGCTTTCCATGGTACATGCCGAATGGGGCATTATACTCAATTATGGGCCTGATTAGTGCCAAGTATACAGGGGTTATAAACTCCTTTGCTCTCAAGGCAATGCCTTTACTGATCAAGTGTGCTATGTAGAAAGCTTTCCTTACTTAAGAAGAAATATGGTGGTCAAAGTTAAGGTCGCAGTCAACTTGTGATCCCAGATCCCTTACCACTTCATAGGTATTTGTTGATTTTATGGTGTGAAGGGACATTGTTTTTGGCAAAAGGAATGATGATGCATTTCTTTGAGATCAATTTGAGACCATGACTAAGACACAGTCACTGGTCTGCGTAAGGCCCTCCTGGAGTATACCGACATCATTTGAGGATTCATTGATTACACCTAATTTACAGTAATCCACAAGCTTGGTCAGCCACAACTCCTTAGTTTTGGCCTGAACTTCTGAAAAGTATATACCAAACAGCAGGGGGCCCAGCACTAACCCTTGTGGTTCACTGCTGGTGGCAGGTCTGCTGGTTGATGTGGACTCACCCACTTTGATAGTGTGAGACTGGTTTGTGAGCAAGTTGGCAACCCATCTTACAACAAAGGGGTTTACATTTATTTTGCTAAGTTTATTAGTAATGCCTGAGTGTGGGATTGGGTTGATAGCCTTTGCCAATTTGAGTTATGCTGTGTGCACAGATTTGCCCTTGTCAGTGGCCCTGGTTGCAATTTTGAAGAATTCTACCAGATTCAACAGGCAGGATCTGCTCTAGATAAAGCCAAATTGGGGTGGATCCAGGGTTTGGAGGTTGCCTATGTCTTTATTTATGAGGTCCATAATGATAAGTTCCATGGCCTTACAGATGAGGCTGTCCAGACCTATGGGTCTATAATTACCCAGGTCTGTTGCTAGGCCACCTTTGTGGAGGGGAATAACTGTTGCTGTTCTCCATTCCACAGGGTACTTAATGGTGATGCTAATTCATGTTTAGCCTGTTTAGAAAATAACCTAGGATGTCGTCTGGTCTTGCCTTGGACAAGGCTTAATGAACTGCTCTTCAGATATGTA
>NC_056741.1:1428385861-1428530861 GCF_019279795.1 Protopterus annectens
AACCTACCAACTATCTCAGACACTTCTACTTCTCCTGCTTTGGCTCTGTTTTCCCTTTACTATTCCGGTTATATAACTCTATATAATTTTGTTTTTTATATTTTCTTTGTTTATCAGATTGTCTATGCTCACTCATTAATGTAAACCATTATGTGTACATATTGCATTGTTTTGTTATATTATGATATAACCCAGGCCAAGTCTGTAATTGTTTGATCAGTGTTCTACCCTAGTAAACAAAAATAAAAAAAAAATAAATACGATAATGAGAAGAAAACACTAAAACATGTACCAAAACTTGCCAAAAGGAAAATGGAATTAATCGCAAAGCAGACTTCAATCTAAAAAAAAATGACATTACGATAAAACCAACTAAAAACATAACTGTAGTATGAAAGCAGGAATTAAAATATGAAATAAGCATAAGCCTCACTATACCGGAAAAGATTGCCTACTAATAATGCCCAGTAAGACAACTCATTATTCATATAATCATATGTAGGCATTATAAATGTGCCTTTCATAGATATATTAGAATATTAAAACCAATTTACTAAAATGGATATGAAATAGTAATTCAAACTAAAGGAACATGTAGGATGAAAGATAAATATCTTGCTGTATCAAATCGTACATCCGTATGTAAGACTGGCTACCATTTTCATTGCAAATGCAAGCATGCAAAGTCTGAACAAACTATCTGTTGTGATTTCTCTCAGAAGTGAATCTGTGCTGTGTATAGTCACATGCTTTTTTCACTTAAGAACATAAATCCCATTTAAAAAAATGTTACATGGAAAAGAGCTACTTAATCTGTATGGCACTGTGTGACACAATTAACTCATCTGATATCTTCATTTGAAATTTCAATGTTTTGGCCAGAGTATTTTTCTGCATTAGTTGGTAAATAATTTATAATTTTGGCTAAGGGGTGCTAATATGGTATGCAAACCTTTTCCATTTATTTATTTAGTTTATTCATTTATGTATCCTTTGTTAACCAGATTAGTCCCACTAGTCTAGTAGCCTCTCTTCAGGTGAGACCTGAGGTGGTATTTATATTAACAGAGGAAATTTGGCCATGTCATGAGGAATGTCCCCTACTCTTTTTGATAGGTACCAAGGGATTTTTTACATCCACCTGAGCAGGTGGGGCCTCACTCACGAGTGCAGCACCATCCTGTTATGCTGCATTAAAGTGTCAGCCATCCATATATGTGGTGTATGAATAGAGCAGTGAGTGTGTGTGTGTGTGTGTGTGTGTATGTGTGTGTGTGTGTGTGTGTGTGTGTGTGTGTGTGTGTGTGTGTGTGTGTGTGTGCGTGTGTGAGAGAGAGAGAGAGCGAGAGCCTGCTAATTAACTAGTGCTTCTTTTAAATTTATTTTTAACCATACAAGCTACATGTACATCTATTCAAGATTACCAACAGTGGTACATCATTGCTATGGTTACAGTTAAAGCAGACGATGTAAAGAAGGGGAAGTTGACATGAATCATGTAAACAGGTGCTAACCATAGGCATAGTAAATTCATAAGTTCAAACAGATATGTCAAACAGAAAAATACACCATGCACATAAATTATGAAGTGTTAAGAAATGTGTAGACACAGGCACATGCAGCTGATGGCATTTTATATGCAATATTTATTTTTGAACAGAAATGAGAAAGGGATCCACCGAGAAGAGATAAGCATGCCATGAATTTCATTTTTCTGAATATTTATGAGACAGAGTACAAATCATGTAACTCCATCACCATGAAGACATTCTGTCTTTCACATTTCAGCTTCAGATGTCCCAAAATACAGCAAATTGCATCAATACCTTGCAGAAGAATGTATGGCCTCTTGATTTCTGCTGTCTCTATACTTTATACATTCGGCACTGCTTCATGTGAGAGAATGGACAGCAAAATGTTTTGCATACTGCAAATACAACAGGTTCCTGCACAGGAGGTACCCTGGAAGGTAACCAAATTTGGAGGTCAGGATTTGAATGAAATTTGCCAGCGTGAGACTTCCCTGTGCTTTGCTCCATGCATCACAACCTCCCTGAAGACTTAGTATGGAAATGAGCTCATTATCACTAATAGTCAGGCAGCAATGTGATCCAGCGGGCAGATAAAAAGTCTGTCTGAAAGCACCCTTCCAAATAAGTTACTAACGGCTGCAAGCCAGCCCTTAAAGGTACAGTGTGATCATTTTTGGGCAGCAAGTTACTTTATTGTCTGTAATGTCTGGAGCTTTTCTCCTCAGGACTCTGCTGAAAATGGACACCAGTTGTCCAGTTGGATTATCCTGGTAAACAAATGTCAAATAAATAAAATAATAAATAAATAAGTTGAAGCATCAGTACTACTGACTTCAGAGCAGGTGTTAACCTACAGTATTACAGAAGTGCAAAAATACGCTTAGAAAAATGCCTTTATGTAAACGGTATGCAAGGGTAAATTACAGTCTTTTAGTGATTACTCAGTGAGTATTTTAAAAGGGACCTTGACATGTTACTGCACATTAATTAAACAAATCTGAAAGCTTGTGCTCCCCTTCCTAATAAAATATGTTTGTTGTTGATCTCAAATCCTTCCCCAGGTAAGTAAATTATTCTTTCCCTTAATATAGAGTAGTAGCCATCACCAATGCCATCCCTTTCTCTGCTTTCCTATAAAATGAAAATACTCCTCTTTATATTCAGTCTCATCATTATAATTCCTAATATCTTAACACCATTTTCAAATCCAGTGTTTAGGTATTTTTTATGCATTTAGCTTTTTAAGATTACATTCTTGATAGTGACACTCTGTAATAGTTAAGCCACACATTTCAGCAAGGCAGGAATTCCTCTTAACAAATTTTATAGCATACTATAAGTCCAAAGAATCTAAGTAGAGTTGGCAAAATTGTTTGCTAAGTGTCATGTTGGTAAATGTTTATATAAATCTACATAAATATAATGTGTGTGTGTGTGTGTGTGTGTGTGTGTGTGTGTGTGTGTGTGTGTGTGTGTGTGTGTGTGTGTGTGTGTATACAATAATCTGCAATTGATGTATGCTTTCAAGCCCTAGGCTTGATATCTACAACCTGCACTAGCTGATTGTAAATTGCTGAACAACATTCTCAGCCAAAACAAATTCCTTGCCCTGAAAACAAAAATACTTGTATAGGTATTAACAAGGAAAAAAATAAACTAGACAAACATGTGACTTATTACAATATGTAAATGAAACTCCTGTGGTTACAAGTGTTAATAGCAGTACACCATTTGGAATCAATGTAAGTAAAGATACACATTTGTCTTCATTTGCCAACACTAAGCCTACATTATAGTCATAGCAAACAGGTACTTTCAGTTGCAATCAGTTGTATTAAATAAAAACAAAGCAGACAGTGGTTAAAACAGCAGAAACTTATTTCCGTTATGCAACTCTCCCCACAAACCATGATACTGTCAGTGAATGTAAAATTGCTATAACTCCTAATATTACACGTCTTACTAACTAAAGGAAACAATATGAGTAGCTTAGGCCTCTACTGAGGTCAAAATAAATGTGTGATAGCTCATTACCAACCTTTTTCTCAGTAACCTGTATATAGAATATCAGAATGCATATGTTAGATGGCAGTAAATGCAAAACTATAGAAGAGCTGTTCATACACATGCAAATACTAAGAAATCAGTATGCAGAATATTACAAGCCGAGACAGTAACCCCAGAGCTCAGAATCAAACCCTCTACCTTATTTCTTCAAAGTAAAGATGATAAGAATTATGCCAACACCACTCCCATGTATATCTGTTAAACTAAGAGAGATTAAAATAATTTTAAGGTCATTCTTCCAAAGTCATGCATAGACTAGTCGCTTCCACATATAAATTTGAAAATTCAAACACTCATATATAAGTAAACATAATATAAGACAGGGATTGCATGTTTTCAGGCAGAAAATGCTTTAAAATTCAAGACTGTGTAAATACTTCCAAAACCAGAGTTCATGAAATGTAACAATTCAGACCGAACCAATAATTTAGAGAAACCTTTTATTTTCAGATAAGTGTTATGTGTGTTAGTTCATAAGCACTGTTTCCAGCTGGTATCACTTCTAGACTCATGTTTTAAAGCATGTCATACTTTCCTTGCTTAGACAAAGACCCAAGAGAAAAAAGTGGAGTGTCTGTAATGGCAAGAATTCAGATTTCTTCTGATATAAATACTGCAACTTCAGCTCGTAAAATCAATTTCAGCAATTTAATCATTTAAAAATTATCAGAGATTTCAAAGAACTGGGTTGGGAAACCAACTCCATAATTTCACAGATGAATGTCAAAATTCCTTTTTGCAGCACTATAAACTGAGATATTATATCCAGTAATTACTACCGTACTAAATGCCGCTCTTATTTGCCTCCTCATACATTTATACATATTCATTATGATCAATCATATTTCATTTAACTTACACGTGATTGCAATTAAAATTTAAAATTGCAATTATTCACACTCAGATTTGTGGCATGCTGACAACACTTGGCAACATATCCTCCTCAATGTAGGGAAAATTCCCAATATTCCCAAGTCTCTATGTATGCCAGTTCCATGTGTGTACAAATTCTGGGAAAAGGTGGAAAACAAAACTAAAGCTCATCTTTTCCCTTGCACCCGAATCTGGCAAATCTAAAACTGAAATAGCTTTCTGAAACAGCCAGCAACAGTCTATTAAAATACTGGCTGCAGAAACCCATATTCTTTTTGCAGTGACATTTTGAGACTGATGTAAGTAGAACATGGTTAACTACAGGTTTCCCTTGTTTTTTTTATATATATATATATATATATATATATATATATATATATATATATATAGGGTCTATATTATATTATCACACGCTTACAAAAGCAAATGATAATTAATCAACCCCATGTAAGCGAAAGCTTACAATGTTGAAACCTCAGAACAGTGATTTTTTTTCCCAAGGGAAAAAAATCGCTGTTCCAAAATAAAAAAAAAAAAAAACTTTAAAACATTACATAATGTAGGGGGCTGTGCCCCCCACCCCCCTACTTAAATATACCAACTCTGAGACTGCACTACAGTGCTGAAAACGGAAAGAATTAGCTGAAAAGTCGCTTTGATATTTTGCCTTTTTGTTCTTTTAGGTTCGATCAAGACGCATTCGACAAAATGTGTCTGTGATCACACAACAGGAACCCAATTTTATTTTTATATATATATATATATATATATATATATATATATATATATATATACATATTTGTAATTATGTTAACATACATGCTTGCCTCCTTGCTAATATCTACTAGCAGTGAGATTTTCTGATATGTAAGCATCTCTATCAACCCTGTGATATGGGGAAACAGGATTTAGTGATACACTGTCAGGGAACATGAACTACTGATAATTTTTTCCTACTTCAATTCAATTGAAATAATTTTCCTTAAATGTATACTAATACAGTCTTTAACTTTGTGTATTTTGTTACAAGAATTCTATGAAGTCTTGAGTGATTTAGTTTACATGTGACAGTATTGTAACGGTCAGCTAACTGGTTTACAGATTTACAGACTTGCTCAATTGCTTCATCCATTAATTATTAACTAAGTCTTTAAGAATCGTATGTAAATTATCATAACCCTTCAGAAAGAGAAGCAAAATAAGTAAATGCAATATATTTAATATAATATAATATAATATAATATAATATAATATAATATAATATAATATAATATAATATAACATATTTCTGAAAGCATGAGGTGATATATCTAAATTATCCTGAATGACTTTTAAAATGAATTTGGAACACTGAAAAGACTATCGCAATGTGCATTATCAGGAAATTGCAACATGTAAAAAAAATGAAAGTAATACATTGTGCTTCATATTTTTAAAGGAGTCATGCATCCTTGTATCTCAGTAACTCTCTAAGTTAAGTGTTATATCTTCAGGATCTTGCCTTCTTGGTGAAACTTACAAGTTAATTTAAAACTAGTTTTAATTGTCTTGAGTTACAGCAATGTCTGAGTGAAAATAAAATCTTTAGTGTCCGGAGGTGATGTCCCCCAGCTGAGGGGTACAGAAGACTTGCACCCTGCAAAAACAAATTTATAGATTGAAATAACTTTTTAAGTAGTGCTGCTATGGTATAGATGAGTTGTATCTTAGCACTTAAGGTTTTAAAGTTATCCCAAGCCATCTTTATCTATTCTCGAACTATGAAGTTTTTTAATAATTTTCTTTTATTTTGTGAATATACCATAGAAATCAGTTTGTGACACATTTATCTGCTCTAGGAACATATTCCATAAAACCAGTATGGTGTTGCATACATGGGATATTGTTTTTAGCTGTTTGCCTGCATTTAGTAAATGATAACTAAAGATATTGTGAGGCATAAACACAATGGTCAACTGCTTTATGGTCCCTGAGTATAAGATAAACATCTATACTATGCATGTATATCATGAATGCTTTATTATACTGAACTGCAAACTAAATCGTTTAGATAGCTGGAGCATATGCTTTCTGAACTATGTTGACATAAAATGCTGCTTCCACTAAAGGTAAAGCATCATTATTTACATTTTTTGTTTTTGTATTTTAGTGTCTTAGATAACTTGAAGATTTGATAAAGTGCACTTCGCCTGATATGTTTACTTTTGATGTATTTGAATTTAATTTCTTAAGAAATAAAGATCTGTTTCAAAAGATTAGATTTTATCTAAATTTCACTCATCACTGCAACTGTCGCGGTGGTACGGTGGTAGCATTGTTACCTCACAGCAAGAGGTTCTCCTGTTCGATTCTCAGCTGGGCTTGGGAGTGCCTTCTATGTGGAGTCTGCATGTCCTCCCAATGGTTGGGTAGCGTTTGAAAGCCATGCGTGTGTAAATGAACATGCCTTCGTTGAAGGTAGAGCATCGAGCTGGCACCTAGGCATTTTGTAAAAATCTACTGCCAATCATTAGCGGACTGGAGTTCTGCTGTGGTGAAAAGCCAAAAGACAAACAACAACTGCTGCTGCATTTTAAATGTACCACAAAAGTAACTAACTGTCTTCCAGCCAAATATTTCAAAATAGAAACAGAAACATTGACCTATATAGTGTCTACATTGGTAAACCAGTCTATTAGTGAATCAGATATTCCATCCTTCTAGAAGACATCCTATATTTTTCTTCTAGATAAAGGTGGAACGTCCACTGAAATTTTTTTTAGTTGCTGGCATCCAACTATACTCTCTCCCATATATGAAATTCTAGAAAAATGTATCCACAACCACATCCTGAACTACCTCCTACATAATGACTTACTATGTCAAACTCAACATTGATTAAATCCATACCATACTAATAAGACAGCTCTATCGTCCTTTCTGGACATTGTAAACCATGAATTAAATATAGGACACCTAGATGCCAGCTCCTTCCTCAACCTTTCTAAACTCTTTGATGTAATATCTAACAAGATTCTATTACAGAGGCTAGTGAGCCTCAAAAAAAAAAAAAAAAAAAAAAACGTAGCCTGTTTAAGTCGTAACCTTAATTATACAAGACAGTGAGTAAAAGGGTGGGATACTCTACCTACCTACCAACCTACCAACCTTCACAAACACACATACCAGAAGGCCTCTCCTCTTTAACATATTTATTTGCTTTATGTAAACGTCATTAAAACAAGCTAATATTACATGCTATGTAGATAATTCAGCCTTGGTCAACTAAGCCCATATTCATTCCCACATGTAGACTATAACACAATAAGCTTTCTTATCCATGAAAAGTGGCTCCAGCAAATCCAAATACTATTAAAACCTAAAGCACAAACAAAAATAGTTATGTTTCCCCCTATTTGTCATTTATCACAAACACTATGATTAAATATAATTTTCTCTAATGATACCATGATTGAGCAAGTCGAACATAAAAAACTGTTAGGGATGATAATTTATGAAAACATAAAAATTGATTGTCACATCCACTTTGCTGATCATAACACCAGTTTGCAACTTGTCTTACAGTGAAAGGCTAAGCAGTACCTCATTAATCAAACAGAATAACCACTGCAACGTCCCTTCTACTGTCCAGTTTACTACTATATAAATATATGTGTATATATATATATATATATATATATATATATATATATATATATATATATATGTCCCCAGTCTTCACAAGCTTATTGTCCAGGCAGCTGTCCAAAGCCCAGAAATCGAAGATCCAAGGATCAGTACTTAATCATAGCTTGCAAAACTTATAAAAACTATGGCAAAGCCTTTCCTCGATAGGTATATATGAATGTTGGAATGATATCCCAGCTGCTATAAAGCAACATACTACTATTCATAGTTTCAAAGTAAACTTAAATTATCACCATAATAACTTGCATCTTTGCCAGTGCTCAACTCTCCCAGGGAAAAATTGATTGACCCTCTAATAATGCAACTCTCTCTGCCCTATGTCTGCTGCACTGCTTTCTATCTATCAGACACTGCAAAGGAATACATGATGTATATTCCTAGACTAAGCCCTCTACCCTGGCACTATCAACACTTAGTATGACTATATGACTATATTCCCTTTTACAAATGCATCTGCTAAAAACATAATGTATTACCTTTCTCCACCTATAACAAAGTGCTTTTGCCAGCTAGATCACTGCCATAAACATCCTCTCAATTGACAGTCTCCATTTAAGTATGGCTATATGATGTTACTGTCTCTTTTGTCTGATCATTGTCCAAATGCTGTTTTCAAGCCCTATAATTCTCTTTCTGTAACTAGCTGTAAGCCATGTTGCTGTTCATTTGCCTTTGACCTCTTCCTAAATGCCATTATTCAGGCAATGTAAAATGCTGCCTAAAGCCACCTGCATGTTTGTATTCATGTTTGTTTATTAATTATTTATCTATTTATTTATGCATTGATTGATTTTGTTTACTGGGAAAGTCTAATTGGATTACACCTCCTGGGTAGAAAAGCTTCAAGAATAGTAGGTATGCAATATAACAAAATTGTAGATAAACTGCAAAGAAATGAAAGTATGTAAGAAATAATGAACCTCATTAGAAAAGGAACTGCCATGCACAGATATAAACTGTAGTAACTTCTAAGAAGTGACATCAGTACACATTGCAGAACATCATGGTGAACAGGAAAATAATTAGTATGAATGGAAAACATCAATAAATAGTAGATAATATCAAAAATAAGGGAAATAAGTGATGCAATATTATAGCAATAACCCACGCCTGGGTGTGGGTAATGCTAAATTTACCCACGGTTGGCGTGGTTTGGTCCCGAGGGCTTACTCGACCAAACAAAGCCAACCGTGGTAAATTTAGCATTACCACCAGAAGTGGTTATTGCTATATATGACATTATTTAAGAAAAGAAACTATTACTTTTCTTAAATAATGGCATAGTATAATGCCTGTTTACTGCCCTTCCGTAGATGTCTGGCATCCGCGGCAGTTCTGATGTACTGCGTGCCTGCACAGTACATCAGAGCTGTGGGCCAAAGCAACGGAGAAAGCAAGATCTCCGTTGCTTTTTATGTCTCGCTATGTTAAATGAGTTTAACATAGCGAGACAGTTTTAAAATAAGCAACGGACATCTCCGTTGCTTATTTTAAAACTGTCTCGCTATGTTAAACTCATTTAACATAGCGAGACACTAAAAAAAGCAACGGAGATCTTGCTTTCTCAGTTGCTTTTTTTTTAAACACTGTCTCGCTATGTTAAATGGGTTTAACATAGCGAGACAGCTTTAAAATAAGCAACGGAGATCTCCGTTGCTTATTTTAAAGCTGTCTCGCTATGTTAAACCCATTTAACATAGCGACAGTGTTTAAAACGAGTTATACTAACGGAAAAAAGTCCGGGCGACCGGACCTTTTTCCATTAGTATAACTCGATTTACAATGGGCACGCTGGCCAATCAGCATGCACGTTTTGGGGGGGTCATGGTATAATAATGCATATCCATGCTGATAGGGAAATAATATTTGTATTTGTCATGGAAGGAGTAAATTCAGCTTAGTTGTTTTACAATTTGCTGTTATTCATTGTGTAAGAAGTTATACCAAACACTCCACTTATGTACTAAATGCTTCAGCATTCTATGAAAAAAATGCTAATAAGTGCAACATGTATATACTGAATGTTTCCTTTAATGTAATTAATACTTCTGGGGAACTATTCTCCCTGAAAGTCTGCTGGAAAGGGTATTATATCCAGTCAGACTTGTCCACAAATAAATAAATAAATAACATTATATATTCCATTCTATGTTATAGTTTTCAGTGTTCAATTTTTAATATAGTTTAAATGTTAAGTTACCGTCACACACATCACATCTTATTACATTAATACACATGAATTTTCTATACTTGGTTACCAATTTAACAAGTTATATAATTAAATAATGCATTGAATTATTCAATGTTCTTCTTCACATTCACACATTTCAAACTTTGTTTTTCTTGCATGTTTATTTTTATTAGTTCTTTTCTGTCAAAGGGTCTTAAATTCTACAGGGTTTAATTATTTCCTCTTCCGAATCTAGTCCCTCTAGTCTCTGTCACTCTCTCTCCTCAAGTTGGCACATTAATTTTTTCAATACCTTTTGAAAAAGAATTTATCATTTTTTATTTAAATGAATTCCTTTTCCTTACCATTTAGTTCTTGCTACCTCTTTTATATGTTAATTGCTACTTTCAGACTTTCTCTTTCATTCATAGGTTCATAGGTGTATACTAAGCTGACCACCACTAAGGCCCTTATAAGCCTAGCTGTGCAACTCAAATGTGACCCACAAATTTGATTTATATAGACGGTGATTTACTGACTGCCTCTATCCATCAGAGACATAGGAGCCAGACCAGGGGTGAATTTCTGATTACCCATCCATTGCTCCAAGTTGTGCTTGAAAAGGGACAGGGAGGAACTCTGCTTCACATGGATGGCGATCATGTTACAGAGAATGAAAATTCTCTGAGAAATGTATCTATCTCTCCAACTTGTCCTATTTATGTCACAAGCAAAATGGAGGTATTTTAATCAAGTAGTTCTGATGCTGTCTGTTTTGCAGATGTGCAAAAGGTTCATCAAAACAAGGTCCAGTGATGTCTTGTATGCCAAGCAATGATCACCTCTCAGAAGTCTGTATGATAAAAAAGAAAATGAAGAGACACGTTTTTGAGGAGATCAGAGTAGGACATTGTGTTTACTCCCTGTATTCTTTTTGTAAGGAACCTTTGTGGATGCATACCTCTCAACTGTGCAGATTTTTGCAGAATGTCCAGACTTTTGCCTTATATTTTTGGTCCGTTTTTCATAAAATTGTGGCTTTCTGGCAAATTAGTGGTAAATCAGTAAAGACTAAAGTTAGAAAATAATGGCAGACATTTGAGTTTTATACTTGATACCCTTCAGAAAAGTCATGGTAATGCAACACTTGTTATTCTATCAACATTCTAAGTTTGTAAAAGCAATATTTCAAAAATGTCCCTATTTTTACCACTTTTTTTAAATGGCTTTGTCCAGATTTCTTACTCTAAGAGGCTGGTGTTCCAGTTACTGCATGTGTTGTCAGGTACATACCAAAGGAGGCATTATACTCTATGATGGGTCTGATGATGGCCGAGTATAATAGCATGATGAGCTCTCTGGACCTAGATTCTGTGCCTTTACTTATAAGTTGAGCAACATATAAGTATTTTCTTACTATCTTGGACACATACTGGTCAAATGCTAGGTTACTGTCTACACAAGTTCCCAGATCCCTGACTAGTGAATCAAGTTTTAATTGTGTTTTATTGATGACTTAGTTGCCCTGGATGGTACACTTCCAAAAATGTACTTTAATATATTTCTTGGTATTGAGTTTTAAGCAATGGCCTTGGCACCAAGCATCTGTCTGTATTAGATATTCATCAAGGGTGTTCTCATCCTGGGGGGGGATTCAATGACTGCTCCCAGTTTGCAATCATCTGTGAACTTGGTCAGCCCAAGGTTTTTGACATTGGCTTTGACATCTGAGAAGTAGATGTCAAAGTGGAGTTGGCCCAGCACAGAACCCTCCGGGACTCTACTGGTGACAGCCTCTTAGCAGAGATGTCATCACAAATTCTAACCTCCTGGGTCCTATCAGTAAGACAGCTAGCTATCGAGCATGTTATAAAGGGGTTTATACCTAGTTCCATAAGTTTGTTGACAAAGCCCGATTGGGGTATAGTATCAAATGCTTTAGCCGGATTTAGATAGGCAGTATGCACCATTTTCCCCTCATCAATTGCCTTAGTGACCTTTTCAAAAAGTCCACCAGATTCAATAAGCATGACTTTTCTTTGACAAACCAAATTGGGATGTATCCAATGTGGGGAGGTCTCCCATGTCATTGGTGATGATGAACAGGGGTGACCTTTACAGTCCTCCATTCATGTGGTACTAAGTCTGTTTTAAGACTATAGTTAAAGAATGGCTCCAGGGTTCCTGCGAAGTCATATTTTAGACTATTCAGGAGTCATCCTAGGATGTTATCTAGGCCCATGAAGCCCATGTTCTTGGCTTTAGTCAGTGCAGCCATTACATGCTCCTTAGTTATAGCTGGATGGGATATGTTTGAGGGTATTTTTGAGGGGATGGTGGGGGTGAGGGGGGGGTAAAGTTGGAACTGAATTTGTCAACTAACAGATTTGCTATATCTGTTAAATTGTTTGTATTATCTGAGCTTAAATTGTTTGTATTACTTGGAGCGTTTCTCCTCGGGCCTCTGCTGAAAAAGGGCTTCGGCTCAGTCAGATATTTCCGGTCGAGAAATGTAAAATAAATAATAAATAATAAATAAATCTTCAGGGTGAGTGAATTTGGCACCATTAACTACCTGCACACTGCACTACTTCATGAACATGAATAGAAGTGTTGATCATTTCCTCTAAGCATTCCTCCCAGGAGGTTGAAACCACAGGCATTTTCCTTAACTTTCTGCTGAGCCATATTTTTTTACCCTTAATTCCATCAAAGAAATGGAGTGGCTATAGGAGTAGTAAAGGTGCACAGTTTTGTAAATGCTTTGATGTTATTTTGGGAGGTGACCTTCATCTACAGCTACAATTCTGTTTTTCAGTAGTAAACTATGCTAATAAGTGCAACATGTATATATTGAATGTTTCATTTAATGTAATTAATACTTCTGAGGAATTATTCTCATTTGGAAATAAGACCAGATAACTCTAGTTGCCAATATTCAGTCCATTGGCCATGTCACAGAATGTTTAATGTCCATGGTTCAGCTAACCCCTTGGGGAGGGGTATCTTTCTGTCATGTACAAACCATCTAAATAGCTTTACATCAAATGAAATCTGCATAAAATATCAACATGGCCCAGAGCACATAAACTTAATACCATCAAAGCCCAGAGCTGAAGAGTCATATGGTTCACTTTCAAATTTAATTTCTTTTGAAAAACAGTCATAAATTAAAACTTTACTTTATTAAAAGGAGTTACAAAGATCAATTCATCAACAGAATTTTGAAATCAATTAAGACTACTATAGCACATGAATCTGCTAGGCTTAGGTGCTTTTCCTCACCAAATAGACCCTAAAACCAATGCTGATGATATGAAACTACAAATTATTGGTGAGTGTAACACAAGAGTTGATTTCAAAATGGGCAGGCCATGTCATAGATTCATAGCCTGGGCATAATTATATATAAAATAACATTAAGTGCAATAAGACCCTACATAGCATCCTTTATAAGCATTCTTTTTGGTCATCAAACAAGACACAAACATTAGGGAGTAGGTACAAAAAGGGAGAATTTCCATTCCATTCATCCAAGCCAGCCAAGTGGAATTCATTGCTTAAGTAGCTCACACTTTTTATTGATAAACTGGTCAGAAGACTGTGCACTAGGATTTAGGAACATCTCTGTTCAATTAACATATCCCAAATAATGCCTTATTTAAAGACAGTGTGTTATGTCCTTCCTTTGTAGGTTTTTTGTCTCCCTTCTTTCAAGCAACCCCACACAGTCCTGTAGGTAATGATACTAATACTAGATTGAGGAAGATGAAACTTTTATGGCAGATTCAGATCAATGCCTTTCTTTTTACATCTTCTCCTAAAATCACAATTAAAGTCCCCTGAAATTATAATGTTCATCTTAACCACCACATAGTCTATTATCTAATGGAAGATATTCTCTCTTTCCTTGCTAGTTACACATGCACATACTTCTATAATTCTATAAACATGTCCTGTCCACCTCATGTCCACAACAGTTAACCTTCCAATCCTTACCAATGATATTTTTCCTGTTTTGTTTACACAACACAGCCACTCCAGAACAACTTTCATTTCCTGTGTTCCATATTATATTTCTACCCCGCAATTTTTCCATTTGCATTCTTTCGGATCTTGTCAGGAATCGTACATCCTCTAACAGAATAACATCCACATCACATTTAGCACCCCATTTATACCTCTCAACCTCTTAGAGAAAGAAATCTGGACAAAGTCACAAACAAAAGTGGGACAAAGGCCCAAAAATAGGGACAATTTTTAAATAATGCTTACAAACTTAGAAAGTTGATAGAATAACAGATTTTACATTAGCATGAATTTTTTGAAAGATTTGAAGTCTGAAACTGAAATGTCTGTCATTATTTTCTAACTTCAGTCTTTAATGATTTACTAGTAATTTGCCAGAAAACCACAATTTTATGAAAAATGGACCAAAAATATGAGGACATTCTGCAAAAATCTGTACAGTTAAGCGGTATGATCAGCATTCCAGTTTACCTATGCTTCTTACAATGTTAATCAGATCATTCACATTTACTGAAAGTACTCTAAAATTGTTGCTTTTCCTTCTTTTTAAGTTTAGGGGAACTATTTTAAAATTTTCATTTTATTATTTTACTTTTTTCCACAACTGAATATTTTTTCCTAGGTTTACGTACAAATAGTCTTCGATCCTCAGAATCAGACTTAGTGAATGCCTCATTTTTCTAAGGAAAGAAGCAATATAGATGTAACAATGCAGACATGAGGTCTATTCTTCAAATATATGCTTGTAATCTTATTAAATGTAGGTCTCAGGCACTTCATGTGCATTTTCAAGGCAAGCATTAATCTTATAGGAAGAACCGGGAGAGGGCAACAGGGTAGATTCAGCAGGGCCAAGAGACATAGTTACGCATAGGTGATCATGTAATAAAATGGAAATCTACAGTAGTGGTAGTTCTTTGATATGGCTACAAATGCCATTTATTTATTTATTTATTTATTTATTTATTTATTTATTTATTTATTTATTTAAGTTTGATGACCGGGGAAGTCCACTGGGCCAAGAACAGCCTGTTTTCAGTGGAGGACCGGGGAGAAAAGCTCCACAATAATTGCAAGTTATATTTCACATGTTACAAAAGGACATAGTTCATACAGCTAATTAAACATTTACAGATAAGCTCCATGATATTTGCAATTGGCTTGTCACAATGTTAGAAAAATGAAAGACATAATCCAATACATAAATTTCAACATTTACATAAAGTGAATATTTTTGTTATAAACTCAATTGTAGGTTTAACATCCCAAAATATATAGCTACTAGCGATTAGTAGGTTAGTAAAATATTATGCATGGAGAGGGTAATAGTATATTTGAGATTGGAGAATAGAGTATAATAGATATTAGAGAGAAAATTAGTTTTTGGTAGGGGAGGGATTGTTTTGGGTGGGATGAAGTAATAGCAGAGGTAGCTGGATGTGTCAGTGCAAGTTGGAATGAGGGGGGCGTTAAGTTGGAGCGTGGCAAGGGCATTCCCATTTGGAAGTAAGATGAGAGGGTAGCTGAGATTTGAAATTTGTATGGTTAGGTAGGTTGCATAGGTGTGTGGGGATAGAGTTCTACTGTTTAGCTAAGGAGTGGGACAGCAGTAGATGGCCATTTGTTCAAAAGAAACCAAAATAAATTAAAATATATCCAGATTAGATCCCACAGATTACTGCCCTGTCAATGAATGACTACATTAATCAAAAGTCATACTAAGTAAGTGGCCAGAAGGCATCTGCACACATTAAAATCTTCTTGTACTGAGCTACCAAACGCATTGCCTGAAAAAGAAAACATGGAAAGAAACTTGTAATCATTTCTCCTCTCTATGTCTAGGGGCTTTGTTCTTAAACCCCTCATTGTTAACAATGAGATCACACAAACATAAAGAAAAATAAACAGTTGGCTGTAAGTAACAATCACTACTTCATCTACTCAAAGCTTCCTTTTCATAGTCTAGAGTTTTGTTTTGGCCATCACTGGAAGAAAAAGTTGTTTTAAAAAAATCAGTTATTTCCACTACATTACAGTGTAGTTTTGGTCAGATTTTACAGCCTCTTTGATCATACAGCTAGGACTTTAAAGCCACACTTTCTATACATATGCTATATAATATGATACCTTTAGCTACCATGGGCAGCTACTGAAGGGACTACATCTGAATGAGTGTTTGTCTAATGTGAGGTGTCAACTCATTCAACACACAGTTGGTGACAGATAAAATAATAAGTTAATGACATTCAGCGGCTCATTCTCTACTGTTTCACATTTATTTTCTCACCAAATAAACACTCAGAAAACACCTAAAACACCGCTACATCTACAAGTACTTCTTCAGGGTTGATTTAGCCTGCAAGTGAGTGCTGCATGTGTTAACATAAAAAGTATAAGCAACTTAATCAGACAAAGAATTACCTTGAAGTTTATAATCCAGCCTATTTATCATGTACATTCCTCATTCACTTTTTGATGTGGAAATGTACAAGTGAAAAGTTGCTTCACAAATGGATGACACATTTCTGTTACACAACATATTGTTTCAAGCAGTGCCTTACACCTGTAGTTTTACTATTTGCAGTTACATTTCAGTGGTTTCCGTTCATGACTGAAGCATAAGTCATCCACAGACTAGATGGCAGTGTTGAAATCTGAATTCATCATGAAGACAAAGATCTATGGGATCTCTTTACTAATTCCTAGTTTGAGTCTTTGTTCACATTGCTGCACTACCACCTGTTCACATGTGAACGTATTGCAAATCATTACAGTAAATCGTTTGCAAAAAAGTGAGTTTGAACGACAACATGGCTTGGGTAATAATTTACTCTCCTTGAAATGGCAAATAATTTTAATTGCAACAGACTATCATGTCACAATACCTACTAAGTGGCATGCCAATTCATTTCAAGAAGCAAACAAGCAACAAAAATAGTAGAATAAAAGCACAGAGGCATGTTCTGCAGTGCTAGCTGTATCTAAAGTGGTACTGCTTGTTAACTTTCCATTAGCAATCCCATCCCATTTCTTTATAATACCCAATATCATTGCTCGGCATTCCTTTTTAAATGAAAAATGGATGTTCCCTCCATTACAGACGTTTTTTTTTTTTATTATTTTTCATTGCAAGGCAGTAGCTGGAAAAGTATTCAAATACAAGCATCTCAGCTGATTTTATATAATCCCACCTGTAACTTTGGGCACTTGGAGCTACAGTTCCATCTGCCTCATCCTACCAGACATCATCTGTATATTGACCATTTGCATCAATCTTTTGTTTGTATTTTCTGGAAAAGGTCATTTGTCTGTATCACTATAAATTTGGTAGCCATCTGTAGCGCTACCTTGTAATTTTTAATTATGGAAATGTAGAGCATAGTTGTAAGAATGGATCTATTCTGAGTCATTGATATAACATTACATTGAGATTTTCCAGATTCAACTAAAATCTCTGAAAAGGAAGCAATCTATTGGCCCAGTGAGTTTATAAAAGATATTAGTTTTGCCCCAGCTGACTTGTCCACTGACCAAGAGTGTAATAGAAACCATGTAATCAAGCCCATAGTCAATGTTTTGTCTATCTATGCCTCAAAGGCAGCATCAGCCATCGTTATCTGCTAGAACTGTGTCTAGAGCACAGTAGAACTATATTGTGGACATATTGTTAGCTGAAAATGATTTTCTTTACATTGCCTATAAGTCAGTTATTTGGATTAGTAAGCCTTATGAGATTTATTTACATACTGCTAAATGATTTATCTATTTTTATGGATCTGTTAGTCTTTGTTAGTCTCCTAAGCCTGACTGTACAAACAAGGATATAGCCAGCCATTTACTATGTACATCACGATGCACACTATTTTTAAATAATTTATTTTTTTAAATGAAATATGTTATAATTAAAATTTTAAAAAGGTTCTGGCATGTTTACTATGTTTTTACCTTTATTTTATTTAATTGCAATACAGTATTAAAAGACTCCCCGCCGGATACTAGTATTCTTCAAGAAGGTTTATCTCTGACTAACAAATAATACCAAAGCCATGGCCTTAAATTCAATGCTAAGAAATGGATAATTGTGCTGTTTGGGAAGTCAACCACCCCAGCCAATTACCATGTTGACAATATGCCCCTAACAGTTGACCCATTGGCCAGGGATCTGGGTATGCACATAGATAGTTGCCTTACCTTCGACCGCCATGTGGTGAGGAAATCCTTTCATGTTGTGTAATTATAAGTAAGGGGATGGCATCTAGGCCCAAAGAGGTCATTATATGACTGTACTCCACCCTTATAAGATGAATCGTAGAGTATGGTGTTCCCTTTGCTATGTACCTGAGCAGGAATATGCAGCAGCTATACCGACTTCAGAGGTTCCTTACAAAAAAAATACAAGGCATAAAAAACTTGTCTTATGCAGAGTGTCTTTAAGTCCTTTCCCTCTATTCAGTCTCCTATAGATTGCTGAGGGGTGATCTATGCTGCTTACAAGGCATCCGCAAGCCTCACACTTGTAAATCTCCTACATATTTGTAAGTCAAAGAGTACCAGAAATGCAAGATTTAAGGACCTGAATTTTGTCTGTGACATAAACAGAACATGTTGGAGAGACAGATACTGCCCTTCCAATGGAACAAGAGACTCCATGTGAAGCTGCGTTTGTCTATTACCCAGTTTAAGAGCAACCTACAGCAGTGGATGCAGAATAGGAAATTTTCTCCATGCCTGGTGCCCATGTCCTTTATGGACAGAGGTAGCTTATGAATGCCTGGCTGTCAATGTCCTATTCAGATAAAGGATATCATTATTCTACAAATCTAAGAATCTGTACAATCTATAAATCTATGAATCTGTATCACTTTTTCTTTAAAAAATACATGTGGACTTTATTTTTTTTTATTTTTATTTTTACTTAAACCTACCATTTCACTAACTACAAAAATGCTAAGCTTACCAAAGATATGCTCTATCTAGGGTGGACAGGGTTTCACTTGGAAGAGGAGGAGGCTATAAACCAGAAGTAAGGTGTATGATTACAAAACTTCTCACTATATTCATAAAACAAAGCCATCTAATTTAGTAAGTATGAAGACTTCTTTGACACAATACGTAGACTCAAGCAGTATGTTGCAAAAATCAAATGAAGGCAGCAAAGTCCATCTACAAATCATTACTTAGTGATCAAGGTGCAATTGCTGAACTCCTGTCATCTCACCACCAACTCATGAAAGAAGCATTCCTTTTTTTTATTTTGCATATTATATCATGGACTTGTGTTAACTGATTTCCCATGCTGAAGAACACAAGTACTTTGTTTTCAACAGAGACAAAGAATGCAATTTATAACTCAGAATATATGCAGTATTAAATCTAAGTCTTTAATGTTAAAAGACTTTCAGCTAAATGAAGCATTTAGAATATATAGCTTGTTTCTTTGATGTTTGAATGCATTCCTGGATATTCAACCGTTTGAAACCAAAAGGTTTATAGGCAAGTCAAGTAGAATTATCCTTCATTGAGGTATTCTGTTCTGCTGCTTACTTAACCATATTCATATTTGCCACTACATTCTTTTGACCTTCCCAATGGTCATGGCACTACGTTGCACTCCAAACTAGTTAGACATAAACTATCAGGCAGTGTAGAGTCAAACAGATTGTTTTGGTTATACTGTAAGCACCATACAGAAATGAGAATTGGCTGAAGAACCAATAGTATCATCAAAAGCTGCTATCAGTGGGGAAACCATGGCATTTTCTGTGTGACAATGGAATAAACATTTTTGATCATTTTGTAAGTAGCATGCAGTAAACACTTTGGTTGAAAAACATTGAATTATAAAACATCAGTGGCTGATTTCAGCAGGGAATCTGAAAATATTCTGTGTACAACTGAAATACCATTTTATGAAGGCATTATTCAGTGTTGTACAGTACTGAAAATTGCCTGAAGTACACCTGACGGGGGACCAGCTCACTTGCCCTGGATGTGTAAGGATAGTTTCAATTTAATTTCATTTGTATTGCCTCTTAAACATATACTAGTGATAGCTTTCTATTCCCTCGTACTGACAGTCACTTGGTTCAGAAACAAAAGAATGCAGCTCTCAATATGTTTTTATCGCTCCACTGTTTCACTGAGGAATATTTGCAGTACAATCAGGTAAACTTATCCTTAGCAACAGCTAAGCCTTTTACAAGAAGTGTTTTTTTTTTTTTTGAATTGATAATTTATGTGCCAAAAAAAGCTAAAACTATTACTATCTGTCATTTCATGAAATGAATGAAGCTGTAGATAAACAACACTACTGTATTCAAAATATTTTATTATATTTCCATATCACATCTGTTGATGTTTTTTTTTTCTTAGACTATAATGTCACTGACTGCAAATATTGATTTTATTCATTTCACAAGAAATATATTCATGCATCTTTTTTTGAGTTGCTACATCAGGAAAATCAAAATAAAAAAAAAACATATAGAATTGCTATAACTCCAGATGTACAGCCAGTAAATATTTGTCCCAAACAAGATGATTACAAGTAGCTGAAGTGTTCATTAAGGAAATACTTCACTAGGACTTGTGAACTGGCACTGAAATATTTAATGTGTAATTATTGCTTTTCTCCTATACCTCAAAGCTCAACTTAGGCATAGTTTACAAATGAACATTCAATTATATGGTCTAGAAAAATTGTATAAACATTTCAAAATGTTTCAATCATATTTCTCTGTGTTGGCAGTAATTGCTAGCAGGCCAGCCTGGGCACTGGGATATACCATGCTGATTTATGAAAGGATTTGTTATATTATTCCAGTTCTTTGTGATGAATGCTGTACACATTCAGACATATCTGAAATGAGTGTCAATCAACTAGCTAGTAAAGGGGGATGTAGCCCAGAGGTAGATGCTTTACATGTATGAGGTTCTGGGCTCAATCCTGAGCATCACCATAGCATTTTATAGGGAAGTGGGTTTGTCATAATGGTTAAGTTCTTTACCTCATAGACACAAGGTGGAGAGTCAAATCAAAATGTTTGTTTTTCAAAACATGATTTTGTTTTGTAATTTAACTATTCTATCAAAAACACAGTTTGACAAAGTATAACAGGTAATGACCAGACAAAGATTTCATAGGTAAGTCCTAGGCTAGCTGCCCTAGCCAGCCATTGTAATCCTAGCTAGGTTGCTTTTTTGTGTTTCAATTAACCTGTCTCACTGGTTATAGATTGGCCTTACCAATTCCATGGCTGATAATTATATAATTTAATGAGAATAAATGGGATCATACCACAGATAATTTGAAGGGATCTATGCAGAGGATAAAGTATTTAGGAGCTCCATCTGTCCATTAGTAGCACAGGTGGCAGTCCTGGGGTAATTTTTTTTGCACATCCATAGATCCCAGTTGCTCTTGAATATGGATAGGGATGGACTTTGTATTATGTGAATGGGGATTCTGTTCCAGAGCAGTCACATCATTTGTAGGTATACCTTTCCCTCCATGTCCCTCCAAACCATTCTGCTGATGTTGCAGAAGAGGTTTAAATCGCTAGACCATGTATGCTATTTCATTTGCTAATGTGCAGAAAATCCATCACTATTGGGTCTGAGGATGCCTTCTGTGCCACAGAGGTAACCTCTTAGCAGTCTGTAAGATACCAAGTATAGTGACATATTTGTTTTTAGTACTTTTGCCCCATATGATTTAATGATTTTATTTTTCAGAAATACATCAAATAGTTTAAAGAAATTTAAATATATTGTGACCATTAAATGTTCCAATCAGATGAAACAAATACCAATGATAGAAATATAATTTAAAAACAGAATACTAGAGCAATATTAAATATATTTAGAAACATGTAAAATAGTCTACCATTTCAAAGGTCTAAGTGGTCTAGACTTCAACAAACAGTTAAAACTAATACAATCATTGAAGCTGGGAGACTTTCCAGCCCTCAACCTAACTTGCCATTCAGGTTCTTTGCATTCTGTGAGGGTATATGTATCTACTCTGTAAGGTCCCCCCTCATACTCTCTTGATTGTAAAACATACAGATCATTTAAAATCAGAACAAACAGGTGCATGATTATAAAATGCATTAGTATTTATCTTGTTTTTATTGCTTAAATGTGTTCAGATGTTCACTGATAGAATTTCCTCTTAATTTATTCACATAAAAACTCAAGAATGAAATACATCATGTCAAATGGGGTCCTATGAAGGGTAAGGGACTTGCCCCCTAGCAGGTATTCTGATGTTCCATTATTTTTCTCTTTCTCTCTCTCTAAATTACCTCAAACCATAAACACTGTTCAAAACTCTCAGCATGCATACTTCTTTACTTTTGAAATGAAGACAGAGATGTGGATTTCATTTAAAACTCTTAATTTATTTTTCTTTTGTTGTCTAGGTCAGTCACACTAGGCTACTAGGCTCTTTTCAGAGGACACCCTTGATGATATTTATAATACTAGGGGAAATTTGGCCAGTGCATCTGGGATCTTCCCCTACTTTTTCCGTAGGGGGACTCAATTTGCTATTATGTTTTCTGTCTTTCAGTCTGGACACAGAGGTGGCTTTGAGAAGGAGGAAATCTAAAATCAAACATGGAGGCAAAAGGAGGCATTTTTGTGTTTTTGATGATAGAGAAACTGTTACTTGAACAACTGAAAAGTCAAATGTGGTAGGAAGTTATGCGGAGTGAGAAGGATGCAGATGGCTGAAAAGAGAGTGGAGGAGAGCTGAGTAAAAGGCAAAAAGAGGGAGTCAAAGTGTATACGGCAGCTTCAGAGGAGCTATTTCAGCAAAATTTGTTTGTAACAGAATCTGCAACACCTGAGTGTGTTGTTACAACCGTCCAATCTGGAGGGTTGCAGAATGTTTATTTGAAAGAATCGAACAGAGCGAACTGGAGAGTGAGAAGACAGTGTTGTAGAGAGAAATAATGGACAGAGTTCAAGAAGACATTTTCCAGGAAATAAAGAAAAAAGAAAATAAATTGTATGCACAAATGGTGAGAGAAGGCAAAAAAAGAGAAGAAAGCATCAGGTGAAAATCCATAGTAAAATGGCAAATGAACTGGACAGGTATGAGATATGGGACAGCAGCATTTCACCACTGGGTATTGAACGCAGAGAGGTAAGAGCTTTTATTTGTATTAACAAAGATACTTTTTGTGACTTTTGTTTTGAGGAGGTGCAGTATATGGAGAACTTTTTATATAACAGTATGAAAAGAGAAGGAATGAAAACCCTTAGAACCTGTATGTTGTGCAGTCATTTAACAGAGAATCTAAAAAAAAAGATCATTTATACAATTTCAAACTGAAGATGAAAAACACAGTTTAAAAGACTATTTAAAAATGTGTGTAGAGATGTAATGGACATTACAAAAAGCTATGAATCTATGACAATAGAGGTTTATGGACTGGGGATTGGGAATGTGGTGTTATATTGAAAATGCAAAAAGATAAAATAATGCATTTGCCAAGTATAATTAATATGGAGGGGAATAAGGGATTGGTCAGATACTGGGGACAACTAAAGACATGTTTTTGTGTGGTCAAGGAGATCATTTAATCAACAATTGTGATAAAAGGAAATGTTTTATTTGTGGTAAAGTTGGTCACTTAGCAAAAAAATGTGAGCAAAAATGTATAAAGTGTGAAAAAAAATAAAACATTCATGTATGGACTGTAATGCTGCAGAAAACTAAACACAGGAAATAAAATGAGACCAATATGGGGGAGTGTTTTAGTAGATTATACAGAAAAAAAACACAAAAAGAAACAATGAATGAGAAACATAAGAATGAAAGCAAATGAAAGTATGAAAGAAACAAAAATTAAAGGAGACATAGAGGAACAAGTAATTAATTCAACTGATGAAGGGGATGATAAATGAATAAGAGTCAAAAGAAAAAGAAGTTCTATTGGAAAAAGAGTAAAAGATAGAAAACACACATTTAAAAATATAGGTATAGAAGGAAACAAAAAAGTAAAATGATAAAAGCAACAGAAACTATTCCACAATGTGAGAATCCTAGCCATTAATGTAAATGGCATAAAGAATGTTCAACAAAGGCTAGGACTGTTGGAATGGTTTAGAATATTAGATATGGATATTATAGTATTAATAGACATAAGCATAACAACAGAAGAAGAAAGAATCCAAGTTAATGGGTTATGGGAAGACAAGGTTATATGGAACTTAGGAGATGAAAAATGCTCAGGCATAGCATCTTTATGTAAAGAATGTATAGAAATGTTAGTTTATACACTAGTAGTATTAGGAGGAATAGTAATATTAGCTATAAGAGGGAAGAACCAATTATATAGGGTGATTACACTCTACGCATACACTTTACAAAAACAAAGAGAGATTCTGTTTAAGAAAATACTTGATTATGTGAGTGTAAATATACAAGTAATAGTAGTGGGAGGATTTCAACTGTGATTTAAGACACAGGCAAAAAGAAGAGGTGTATGTAAAAGTTATTTCAGATGTGATCAAAAGTGGTAAATATACTTATGGAAAAACAATCATTGGAGATACAAAAGGAGTAATCTGAGAACTGAAATTCGTTACTTTATAGTATCAGAGAGTGTAAGTATATTACATCAAGGAATTAAAATTACAGTTTTTTCAGGGAGTCTATATTGCTTCATCAAAACACCTATTTATCGAATCTCTATTTGTCAACCCCAAATTGTTGAATCCTCTCTTCATTAAACGGCCATTTCCGTAAACTTTTTCACAAGGAAAAGAAATGGCCATCCAACCTAGCACCTGTTACTAAACTCAAAATCTAAAACCCACCCAAGTGGGGGGCTTTGCCCCCACAACCTTCCCACAACTAAATATACCAACTCCAAGATCTCAGTACAGTGAGGAAAAGGGTAAATTTTCAATGATGGCCAACCGTTTCTCTTCCATGTGACAAAGTTTGTTGAAATGTCCATTCGATGAAGAGAGGATTTGACAATTTGGGATTGATTAATAGTGATTCAATAAATAGGTGTTTCAATGAAATGGCATAGACCCATTTTTCAGACCATGTAGTAGTCTGGATAGAACTTCAAGAAAAAATAGGTTATATAAGAATACGTAGAGGGATCAAAATAATTAATGAATCAAAGATAAATGAGTATGTAAAGGGGATAATACATCAACTATGACTGGATCATATAAACATGAGATAATTTTAAAAGATTGGACAAGTTGGTGATTAGTTTAAAAGAATAATATGGAAAATAAGTACTAGAATGGCAAAAGGCAAAAAGAATACAAGATAGTTGTAAATATAAAGAAATCAGTAACCACATCTTTAAAAACAAACATCAAAATGATCCAAATACTGCCAAGGACTAACAAAACAAAGTGAGTATATAAAAATAATGAATTTGTATTAATAAAATTGAATAGAATTAAGCACTCTCATCCATTCTAATGATGGACATCTTCAGAATACAAAAACAATAAAATCTGAGTGGTTGCTGGCCATTGCTGTGGTTTTAAGTCTTTAAAAAAGACAATAAAAAAGAATTTCTAGAAAACAAATGTTATAAAAATGAACTTAGAGAAAATTTAAAACCTGTTATTCAAAGATATTTTTACAAGGAAGAAAAGAAGTAGCACCATATCTACATAAAATGGTTAAAGAAATGGTAAGAATAATAAGAGAGTTAAGGAATGAGGAAGGATGTATAATAAATACACAAACAGACATAATGCAGACAGTTAAAATACATATTTTAAAAACTTTTCCATCTGTGACACTATAAGAAAAAATAAATGTAACTTAAAATTAGTTGAAGAAGACAATAACAGGATGGAAGAAAAGATTACAGCGATAGAATTAAAAATGTGTTGAAAACAGTAAATGTAGAAGCAGCTATAGGTTTAGATGGACATAAATATCTAATGTATAAAGGATATGCAAGAGGGGCAAAAAGAATATTTTTAGAGGTGTTGAATGGTTTGAAAAAGGTGTAAGTGATGAAAAAATATGTATGGGTGTGATGAAATTCATATGAAAAAAGGGAGAAAAAAACAGATATATAAAACTGGAGACCACTAGTATTAAATAATGTTGATTATAATATCTTTATGAAAATAGTAGAAAAAAGAATAGTGAGTGAGGCTAATAAGTTATTGACTGAAACAATATTTAGAATAAAAGAATAATGAAGTCAAGAATGTTTAATGTTGATGAGAGAATTATCAGATGATGTAATAAAATGGGGAAACAGAATTTAAAATTCTAGTAGGAGATGTAAGTAAAGCATTTGACAAGATCCAGCATGAAGCATTATGGGAACTTTTGAAAGAATATAATATAAACAATAAAATCAAAATTTTGAAATCCATATATAAGAAAAATAAAGTGATACTAGTACTGAAAACCATCTGAAACACACAATGCTCACTTTAGGCACAAAAAGAAACAAAAATGAATTTCTTCTAAGTGCCTTTGTTCCTTTACTAATAAGAACTTCATCAGAATAATCAACCTAATCCAAACTTCTTATTTAAACAAAAAAAGTAATGATGTCATTTGCCTCCACCAATCAAAAATACAAACTTTAATTATCAATTATTGTCTTAAAAACACAGTATTTTCCATTCTACTATACTTAATAAATTGTCAAATACTAATTATTAAATACAAACTTATTAAACAAAAATGAAAAAAATAATGAACATATCTGATTCACTTTGCACCATGATTGTACTTTTTAAATATTCGTATATTTTAAAAAACTTTTTATCGATATTTTATCATTTATTCCTGGAGTACAATCTGCCCTCAGGAATACTTGCCATTTTAACTCTAAAAGCTGTAAATATGAGTTAAAAGCCCTACAAATTTCTTTTTATCTACTTTTTCTATTACTAAAAGTTAAACTTTCTAAAATGCATGCATGAAAGTGATTGCCTAGCTAATGCAGCTGTGCTATCCTTCTTCTTTATACTCAAAGTGTGCTCCCTTATTCTATCTACTGACTTTCATATAGTTTTTCCTACGTAAACATAATTGCAATTCGCACACACTGCAAGATATACTAAACCATCACATTGACATGTAAACCTACCTTTAGCACTAGACATGTAATTGACATGTTTAAAATAAAAGCTACTTACTGCCATAATAAATCTACAATAAGAGGACTGTTGACAGGGGAATGTACCAATTTTTGAAACCTTCTGTGAAAGATGTACTAAATTATACGAACCTTCTAAAATCTGTTTCATGTTTTTAGCTTTATTATAAGTAAATTTAGGTTTTTCTCCTACTATTTTTGTTAATTCTTGGTTATCTATTATTATTTTCCAATTATTATTTATAATTTACCGAATATATGGTCCATCTATGCTTAGAGGTATAGGAAAAGAACAACAAAATTCTTGATCTTTCCTTTCTTCTTCTTTTTGAAAATAATTTTTTGGACTAAACCCTTCTTGTAAAATAGGTAGAAACTTAGTATGTCTTTGTTTAACAACATTATTAGAAATGGTAATGCGTTTCTTAATAAGATAACTACGTTGCTGAAACAAACTGATAAGAAAATTAACTTCTCTTAGAAAAATGTTTTCAGAACTAATACGCCTACTAATTCTAATAATTTGCCCTCTAAATACATTAAGTTTCATAAATTGTGGATGAAAGCTGTCAAAGTGGAGATAATTATTAACAAAAGTTTATTTTCAGTAAATGTTGCTAGAAGAAGTTCTTGTAGAAACTTCCATAGAAACTTTCACATCTAAAAAATGTACCAAAGTTCCCTTATCACTTTTTACAAAATTTAACCAAGAAATACTATTATTTATTTGTTTAGTGAATTCTTCAAATGCGAAACTATTTCCTGTCCGAATAAAAAGCAAATCATCTATATATATATTTTATAAAACTTAACATATTTATAATATGGCATTTTACATAAATATTCTTTTCCCACCAACATAAAACTAAGTTAGCAAAGACCGGGACTACTTGAACCCCCGCTGCTACTCCACTAATTTGGTGGAAAATATTATTATCAAACATAAAATATTATTTCTCAGAGCCAGTTCTAACAATTGAAAAATAATTGTAACATCATATTTTAATTGTCTACCATATTTACTAAGGTAAATTCTGAAAATTTTAGGCCCCCTTCTTGCTAGATGTATAATGAGAAACTACATCTACAGTACACAAAAATGTTTCTTGTCCCATAAATTCATAGTTCTTAAGTAAATCTAGAGATACCCAAGAATCTTTTAAATAAAATTCACAAGACAGAGCTACTGGATTTAGGATCGTATCTAAAAACATGGGTATCTTAACAGTTTTGTTATGAGGCACAGAAACAATTGGCCTAAAAGGTGGATGGGCCAAATCTTTGTGTATTTTAGGTATCCTGACTGTGGTTGTTCAACTGTTAAAAATTCAAACAAATCAATAGATAAATAATCCTAATGTAGTATATCCAAAAGACTCAAATCCACTTTTTGGTAGCTTTTCCTTACAAATTCTTTAGAATAAAAGAAAAAGGAAGTCAATAACTTTTAATGTTAATGGGAGAATTGTCAGATGATGTAATAAATAGGGAAACGGAATTTAAAATTCTAGTAGGAGATGTAAGTAAAGCATTTGACAAGATCCAGAATGAAGCATTGTGGGAGATTTTGAAATAATATAATATAAGTAATAAAATAATCAAGATTTTGAAATCCATATATAAGAAAAATAAAGTGAGACTAGTGGTTAATGGTTGGTTAAGTGAGACAATAGAAATAACACGTGGTATTAAGCAAGGATGTCCAGCGAGTGTTATTTTATTTGCATTAGTTATGAATGCAGTAGTTACTACGATTAATTTGGCATTGGAGAAAGCTAAATATTGTACACCAGAGGGAATTCAGATTCCAGTGATGTTCTCTTATGTGGACAATCTAGTATTAGTTGTTAAAAATAAAGAATGGATAAGTATAGCCATTATGACACTTGATAAAGAACTAAGGGTGTTAGGTCTAAGTATTAATGAGGAAAAGAATAAAGGACTGGGATTCTCTGGAAAAATAAGAGGTATCCAGTTTAATAAAAAATAAGTAGAAATTCTGGAAATAAAGTTTGGTATTGAGCAACAAAGGGTGACACACTGGAAGGACATGATACTTGAAAAAGAAGTACTTGTATATTCTGGAGAACATTTAAATGTACACATAGGAGAAAAGCAAGTTTAATTAATTCAGTAATATTAGGTAAAATAGCACATCTGGCAAGTGTAAATATGATACTACCAGAATGTGAAAAAGAATTAATGAATGTGTTATTTACATTTATCTGGGCATCTAGATTGAACCCTGTTAAATGAGGAATTCTTTATGTTACCAATCAGAAAGGAGGTTTGGGTTTAATAAACCCAATTGTACATATAGCCTCATTAAATGTATATAAAATATTGACAGGTATGCATGAAAAATGGAAATTGTTAATAAGGATTATAGAGAAAAATATCAATCAATCTGGGGAAAAGCTTACATGTTTAAAGAAGTAAAGGGATCACTTGTATGGAAATGAAACTATATCAAGAGAAAATATTACTATGGAAGATTGATTTAAGAAATATAGAAAAGAATAAGAAAACATGGTATGAAAATATAATTGTACAGTTTTATTATATTTACCTTTGGAAGCATTTAGGAGACAAAAAGGTGAAAGCTGTAAAAGCAAAAATGAAAAGGTGCAAAAAAGATGTAAATGTACATATTTTGTGGAGGTTGTCTATAAACAGGTTTCCAATAAAAGCAAATATGCCATATAAAACAATAAAGGATAGAATCTGCACATATTGAAGGGAATTAGAGACCACTGAACATTTTTTTTTTATTTAAAAGGGTGCAACAATTGTGAGAAGAAATATGTGACAAAGAATGTTTAAAAGGATTGAAAAAATGTTAAATGTATAAATATGGACATGATAAAATATTGATATTTGGAAAATATGAAACAGCATGACATAGATAGGTTAGATTAAAAATTATTTTATATAATGTGGATTATCTGGAATGAAATAATTAATTAGATAAAATATAATGGAAAATGTGTATTGTCAGAAATCTTGAAGAAAATAAGATTTTTGATTGTGAAAAAAATTGCTGGAGGAATTGAAAGTCTGAAAATTTTTGAAAATGTGTGCATCACTTGTATATAATTAAAATATTGTAATAAGATGTGAAATTTGTATATAGGATGTATATATTCTATTTTGTGAATTTTAATAAAGGACCCCCTACTCCTTTTGATAGTTCAGGTTGATGTAAAAGGTCTCACAGTACCTACCATCAATGCAGGCAGTGGGGGCCTTGGTTTAACATCTCATTCAACATTTAACATACTCAAGAGTATAGCACCTACACCATACTGCACTTCAGTGTCAGCAATCCATGTGCATGATGTGGGATCATAGGATCATAGGAGACTACTAGGCTAATGGCCCTAGGGCCCTTACAAGCCTAGCCAAGTTCTACCCTTATTTCCACAATCAGCATCCATTACCCCTCTCCAAAAGGGACACAGGTTGAACCCCCAGGGTGAACTTATGGTTACTCATTCAATTGTCCAGATTGCATTTGAAGAGGGCCAATGAGGTGTTATGTCTGGCATGTAGTGAGAGACTGTTCCAAAGGTGTGGAAACCTCTGGGAGACAAATCTGTCTTTCCAGCAAGTTCTTGCAATGGCACATCCTAGGTTTAGGTCTTTAGAGCGAATAACCCATGTACCTTATGACTTGTGGATATGCAGCATTTCCAATAAAGCAGGGTCAGAGATTGCCTTGTATGCAAGACAGAGATTGCCTCTGAGTAGCCTGTATGAAACAGAATAAAGTGATAGTGATTTCAGATAATCCACATAGGACAGATGCTGAAGACCTTGAATTTTCCTTGTGAGGAACCTTTGTGGTCTCTCCAATTGCTGCAGGTACTTGGAAAGGTACATACCAAAAGAGGCGTTGTACTCAATTATTTGCCTGATAAGGGAAGAGTACTGGGAGGTTATAACTTCTTTTTGTCTGGAGGCAATACCTTACTTATTAGTTGAGTGATATAGAATGCCCTTCTTACCACTGTGGAGACATGGTGGTCAAAGGTAAGGTTGCTATCAACTTGTGTGCCCAGGTCTCTCACCACTGAGTGCATACTTAAGGTGTTGCTATTGATGTGGTAGTTTGCAGAAATATTGCCCTTACTGAAAGGGTTGATAATACATTTTTTTGCATTGAGTTTAAGGGTATGACTTTGGCACCAATCATTTGCTTGTGTAAGACCCTCTTGTAGGATGTTGACATAATTTGGAGATTCTATGACTGCTCCCAGTTTGCAGTCATCAGCAAACTTTGTCAGCTACAGACCTTTAGTTTTTGCTTGTACTTTGGAAAAATAGATTCCAAACAGTAGGACTGGACTGATCCCTGTGGAATAGTAGGACAGGACTTATCCCTGTGGAACACCACTAGTTACAGGTCTGCTGCACGAGGTGGATTCCCCTATTTTGACTATATGGGTTCTATCAGTGAGCCAGTTAGTGACCCATCTAATCATATAAGAGTTGATATCTAGCTGGGTGAGTTTGACAATGATGCCTGAGTGAGGGATAGTGTCAAATGCCTTGGCTAAGTCTAGGTAGGCTGTATGCAGAGATTTCCCCTCACCCAGGGCCTTGGTGACTGTCTTGAAGACGTCCACCAAGCTTAACAGGCAAGATCCCCCTTTGACAAATCCAAATTGAGTAGGGTCAAGAGTTTGGAGATTACCTATATCTTTGTTGATAACATCCATGATGACTTGCTCTATGGCCTTGCAGATAAGGCTAGTCAAGCTAATAGGTCTATAGTTCCCGGGGTCAGTGGAAGCACCACTTTTGTGCAAGGGAATAATGGTGACTGTTTTCCATTCAGCTAAGATGAAGCCGGTGCTTAGACTATGATTAAAAAAAGTACCAATAGTGTTGCTAATTCTTGTTGGAGCCCATGTAGTACATAGCCTGGGATGTTACCAGGTCCCATAGATGCTGTGTGTTTGGCCTTAGAGAGGGCATTTATGACCTACTCTTAGAGATACATGGTAGGGGACAGGTGGTAGGGATGTCATGGGGTGCGTATGGCGGGGACAGGGGAGGGAAGGTTTTACAGAACCTGTCGGCCAACAGGTTAGCTATGGCCACAGACTCAGTATATATGATAGCATTAACTACCAGTTCAGCACATATCTGGACCTTTCCTTTTAGGTTACAGATGTAACTAAAGAATACCTTATGGTTGTCTTTAGTTGAAGAAGCTAATCTGGATTCATGGTTTGCTTTGGAGGACTTCACAAGAAGTCTTATTCACTTGTTTAAGCTGAGGATGGAGTGTTTTGAGTTTAGGGCTCACTCCCTCTTACTCTTAGATAGCAATTTCTTCCTGTTTTTGTAAAGCTTGTTAATGGCAGTTGCCCACTAGGCAGGGTTGCTCTTCCTTGAGGAGTTTGTTTTGGTCCTATCAGGTATGGCTGAGTCAATAAATTTATACAGGTGTTTATATAAAGCACTGGTGTAGAACGTGGTATAGTTGCCAGTTTCATCTGAGGGGGGAGCTGCAGTGAAGCTATATATTCCTTCCATTAAGAGGTAATAATCTGCTCTGGAGAAGTTTTTTAGTTTACTTGCTGCTGGGGGGTCGGGTATGGTAGTTACTTCAAATGAGACTGATTTGTACTCGGATCTCACCAGGGAAGACATCACAGTTAGGGTGCTACAATGATTCACCATATTGGTAAGCACCAAATCCAGGATCCTGGTACCCCCTTAAGGGGGTGTCAACCAACTGGTCCAGGACATTGGAGTTAACAAAGTTGATAAACTTTTGGGTAAGAGAGTTTGAGCATGAGTAATTTGCCCAGACAATGGATGGGTAGTTAAAGTCACCCAAAACCATGGTGTCCGGATGTATCTTGATAGACTCAAGTAGATCCAAATATGCAGATTGGGTATCCCGATTCATGGAGGGGTCCTATAGCTGGTAATGAATTTGAATAGGTGTCCTACCAACAGTTAATTGCATCTGAAGTATCTTCAGGGAATCATACTGTTTAACCAATCTGGAGGTGTATTTATCTTTAATGAATATTGATACACCTCCTCCTTTAGTTCTCATGCCTTCAGTTCGTCTGAACATATGGAAGCTGTTCCCTGATATCGCTGGGGTGCTCTCCACAGCCTTGAAGCAGGTCTCCATGACTGCACAAATGTCTGTGTCTTCCAAGGTGAGGACTGCTTCCAGCGAGTGCAGTTTCATGTTAAGACTCCTAGCATTTAGAAGCATAACCTTGAGGTTGGTTTTAGATGGAGTTTTTAACACTGGGAATTTTGTCCTTGAGACACTGCCTAAAAAAGGCACTATGGGTATCAAATATAAACCATAGCATTCTGCACCAAAGACAAGTATGCTGCCTCTTTTGCTACTAACAATGCTAACAAATTTTATAGCACAGACATTAATGGCCATTTGCTAAATGAAATACTTGCACAATGAAAACAGACTTAGCATGAGCAGCAGTAAAACTTGTCTTCCCTTGAAGCTCCCATTCAGTGAAAATGCATTGAAACACAATCTCATTAAAAATACATTGACACTCAAACTTGCATTCATTGAAAATGCACCCAGCCAATGGTGGATTAATGAATTTTGGTCCCTGGGCTGTTGCAAGCCATGGGCCTCCAGCATACATATTTAGGACCATGGATAAATGCATGTTTAATTCACCATCCTGATTTAATGTATTTTTTTTTTAATAAAGCAACATTTACTAGTACAAAAATCCATTCAGCAGTGAAATAAATGGCTAATGTAGAATATTTAAACTATTAAAGCAAGCAAATGTCCTGGAATCCAACCAAAGAACCAAAGTCCACCACGAATGGTAGCAAAAACACCAGGAAACTGGATTCAGCACAATGAAAGTACTCTTTATTTAAAACACAGTACAAAAGTTTAGCGCTTTCATCAAACTAAAATGACTTCCTCAGAACACATAATGTGTAAAAACACTCCCATATATACTGATACTTAATTAAGAAAACCGCCCATAAAAACTATTATTCAATTAAATATACAACATCTTAAAGGGATAAAATATCCACACAAGCAGCTATTCCATTTTTTACCAAATAGCAAGTCCTTTCAAATGTCAAATAACTTAAAACTAGATGAATGCAAATGTTTGAACCTCGCATGTATATTTGCAAAGGCAGTAATTTAATGTAGTATAAGTATTTTATTTTTTATATGTAATTTGTAAATATTTATGTAAAGGTAAACACAAACAACCTAATAATAATATGGTATATATTGTGTAATGCAAGTAACTTTACTTATGTCCTAACAAGGGGTTTGGTGGGGATCATTTCATTCAACCCCGGAGATACAGATGCATTGAGTCTAATCTGCCATCTGATCTCCTTCTCTCCCACCACTGCCTTTATATTTCCCCCTCTTGGGTTCGGATATATCACCTCCAAAATTCCAAACTTAAAACCAGTACATTGCGGATTATTAATCAAATGACGGGACAAGGCATTGTTGATATCACATTTTCTAATACAATATAGATGGTCATATATCCTGTTCTTAAAGCATCGGTCAGTCTTCCCTACATAATAATTCATACATATTTCACATATAGCCAGATATATAATGTGTTGGGTCTGACAATTTCCATGGGAAAACTTAACCTTGCTTCTGATACAATTATTTAATGTGATACATGGTGTCTCCAATATGTATTTACAAAAATTACAATGCCCACATTTTTTTGTACCCGTTTTATGTGTCTTGTTTCTCTTGTAGAAACTGGCCTTAGCTTCGATGATTCTTTTCAAGTTGTTCCCTGTCTTATAAACAAATTGTGGTCTATCAGGTATTTTCTCCTTGGTTGAGACATCACTGGTCAAAATGTTCCAATTAGATATAATAATATTTTTAACTTCCCTAGTGTGTCTGCCATATTTTAATATGCAAGCCTTAGTGTATTTATTGCTAGTATCACTATTACTGTTGTTACTATTACTGTAGAGTTGGTTATGGTCCGATATTCCAATACCTATAAGGGGTACATATTTTTTACCCCATTCCTTAGATACATATGCAGTGACATCATTTATCATAGCTTGGGGGTATCCTTTGTCGGCAAATAACCGTCCAATATATGCTAATTCTTGGAGCATAATCTTTCTGTCAGATGTCATTCTTGCAGCTCGAATGCACTGCCCCCTTATGATACTACGTTTGGTGTTATAAGAATGTGCACTTTCAAAGTGCAAATAGCCATTGCTAAATGTATCTTTTCTATAGATCCGAGACTGGAATGCCTCACCATCACTATATAGATACACATCCAAATAGTTAATCCCTACAGAGTTACATTGAAATGTGAACTTTAAATATTCTGTAGTGTGATTGATGTACTCCACGAAGGTTGATAATTCTTGTTTTGAACCTTCCCATAAAATAAATATATCGTCCAAATAACGGACGTATCTCTTAATGTGTGACATCCATAAGGTGTTCAAAACAAATTCACATTCCCAATCAAGTAACACCAAGTTGGCGTAGATGGGGGCACACGCTGTCCCCATCGCTACGCCGGTCTTCTGCTTGTAATACTCCCCCTCAAAATAAATGAAATTGTGGTCAAGTACTATATCCATAAATTCAACTATTAAAGATGTTTCATCCTGTCCCAATCCACTGTATCTGTGTATACTGTTGTAAAACCTGTTCATGCCATCATCCTTAGGGATGCAAGAAAACAAGTCTTGAACATCAATAGTGACAAATATGAGATTGGGACTCCATATCTCCTGCTTGAAAATTCCCAAAAATTCCCATGAGTCTTTCATGATATGTTCAACAATATTGTATACATGTCTCAATTTATAATGAATCACTCGACCAAAAGGGAAGGCTTTATTTGCACTTCCTGATATAATAGGTCTAAAAGGGGGATCCAACAATTTTTTATGGATTTTGGGAATGCCAGTAATCGTTGCTAATATAGGGAACTCAACTTTAAGATATTTGTACATCTCCTCATTAATTCTGTTTTCCAGTAAGAATTCCTCCAAGTATGAATCAATATGACCATGAGCTATATTCACTTCATTCAGTGAAGAGACTACATATTGTGAGGAATTGTTTAATAAATCAAAAATCTTGCTTGTATATTTCTCTTGGTCATAAAGAACAATGCCCCCCCCTTTGTCCGCGGACATAATTCTAATATTGTGTTCACACAGTGAATCAACAATATCATGGACCTGTTTGCTGGTATCACAATGTCCTTTCTTGTATCTATATTTGTTGTATAACCCATAGATTTCGGTATTAACCACATTCTCAAAAGATGTCAAAATTTTGGACATGGGGGGGTTAAAAACACTTTTCTTCTTTAGTTCATTTGTATTTGTATCCATCTTATTATTTTTATTGAAAAAAAGACCTAGATTTAACTTCCTCAGAAATAGTTTGAATTCAACTAATGTATCGGTAATATCCAGGGATTTATCAGGGATAAACTTCATACCCTTTGAAAAAATAGAAAAAAGTTCAGAGTGTACTTGATATGTACTATAATTGTAAATTTTCATTTCCCCACTTGTGTGAAGTATCCCATCAATAACACTATCCACATTATTATCCATTATGTGCATTGTAGGGTTGGCACACCCATCCAGCAGGGTAGGACAGTTGAAAAAATCGGGATACGCTAATGATAGTGTTTGCGTCCTGCCCATCTGTTTTTCCCTTTCCCCTTCTGTTTCACTGTCTGCCAATTGTAATAATCCCCTTCTTCCTCTAAAAAAGACTCTCCTTCACCTGGGGCCATGGAGAAATCATAGTAACCAGTAGTGTGTTTCATATCCTGGTTATCCCCCCTGTGTTTTTTGTTAGACGCCCCTTCTTTTTTATTGACATTCCATCTGTATACCATGCCTTTCTCATACTGGATAATATCCCTCTGTAACTTTCTACATTTCCTATCAAAACCTTTTTTACAATGGCTTTCAGCATATTCATATTGTTTGTAATATTTAAACTATCTCTATTGATAGCTGATATAGAGTATTAAGGCTCTTGTCTCCTGTAACCATGGTACATGGTTTGAACCTGAGCAAGTTAATTAACCAACCAGCTCACCCTAACTAGGGCATTTCAGTCTCACACACACACACACACACACACACACACACACACACACACACACACACACACACACACACACACACACACACATGCCACTGTACCTGTTAAATTCCCAGTGACAATAAAAAAGGCTGCTTTGTCTTATACCAAGTTCCCTGCTGCATTCCAAAATCATGCTTCTTGTCCTTTAAAATCATTGCAGGGGCAAAATCAAATAGCTGTAAGAATAATGCTGTTTACCGAGTTCCCTGCCACCAAAATCAAATCTAGTGCGTTGTTCTTCTGTAAGAGTAAGATGCACAGATGGTCATGTTTGCATGCAGTGTGTGCAGAAGCAACAGAGAGACAGATGGAAAAAAGACTACTTTCATTTTTTTTTTAATGTGTAGCCTTTTCAATTAAATTAATGTGTGGCCAGCCCCACCCCCACAGCAAGTGAGCCCTAGGCAGTTTCCCAGGTTGCCTAATGATGGATCCTGTCTGCATGATGTAATATAAAAATTGGCTTCTCGTCCAAGAGAGAAACATAACTCAGTATTCCCATTTATAATTTTCTAATTTGAATGATCAGTATTCATAATATACTCTGACTCAACAGATGGAATGATGGGACATATTAATTTAAAATCTTTCTTATCCTAGTCCATTGAGACTTGTATTATTTCACTTTTTAAAACAGGTTTGTAAATAATAGGTTAATAGGTACTTACTAAGCTACTGATCTCTGAAGATCTTAAGAAACCTAGCCTTGCATCCCTGTAGTAATTATTAGCCCTTATATTTTACAATATGAATATCCAAAGATGGGCCAAACAAGTGTATGTTGGGGTACTTTCTTGAATCACCTATCCATGTGAGTCAGCAGTGCTAAGACCAGGGTGTATTTGCAGTTGTCCATCTATTTATCTAAATTATGTTTGAATAGAGTAAAAAGAGTACTCTGATTTATATGGAGTGGAAGACAGTTCCATAGGAATGGTATTCTCTGCGGTGCATACCTGTCCCTCTAGCATATTCTACTGATTTTCAAAAAAAAAAAAAAAAAGAATCAGGTTCATTGAGCAGGTGTTTATCATACCATGGGACTTGTGAATGTGTAACAGGTTTGAGAGAATAGAGTTTGTTAAGGTCCTATATGTGAGGAAGAAGTTGCCTGTATGATTCTGAGAAAAATGACAAGGATTTGCGACAGTCATAATTTTTATGATTTGGCCTATTCATACTTCTAGTGAGAAAGCATTGTGGTCATTCAATTTGTGACAAGTGTTTGGAGAGGTAAGGAATGGGGCATTATACTCGATCTTCCAGATGGAAGCTGAGTACAGTTGAAGAATTGCAGTTGTCTGCAAACTTGGTCAACCATAAACCTTTAACATGATCTCTGACATCTGAGAAGTGAATGCCAACAAAGAGTCACTCAAAGATGGAACCGTTAACCAAAAGGCATGCTGTGCTCTGTCACATAATTAACAATTATGTCAACATAATTCAGGCTTTCAGACAATATTAATGAGTATACTTCTCAGTTTTTTTAATACCATCTGAAAAATATCCTCCTCCATGTTAACCTGGACAACCTATTGTCTTATCCTTTAATGACACTTTAACACATGGGGGGTGCCCACAGAGAAAAAAAAGTAGTAATTCTCATATCCAGTAGGTCTTACCCAGTTGCTCATGTCCTTCTCCAGATCTTCCAGTTCTTTCCTTTTTTTGGTATGAAAGGCAGGCACTCACAAGTCCAGGTGAGAGTACTACATCCCATTAATGTTCTAGCTGGTGGAACAAATCAGCCCAATGGTTCCTTAGAAGAGGTGACAGCTATGATGAATGGGACAGACTGCAGAACCCTGCAACCCCCTCCTAAAGATCATAACCTTATTGTAGCTTTCTGGAGCTCCACCAATGCTGACCTGTATAGGGAGCATGAATACAGCATGCTGATCTCTGGCCCCCAGGTAACACATGTTCTGTGGGTGCTATATGCAGTGATCACTCTGGCCAACCCCCTAACCCAACAGCCAGAACAACCTTCTTCCTCTTTGAAAGGAAACTGACAACAGCTGCTTAATCACATTCTAGCCACCTCATGACATACATTGCCCATACCACTCATTTCATATGGGTCATCTAGGCCACATTTAGGGCTTCATCCTTCTGTGCCATAGGAGTGAGAATTTTCTTATAAGTGTTCTATTCATTTTTAAATGTAATACATTTTCCTAAACATAAATCTCTCCTTCAAGGAATACTGTATTGCTGACCTGCATATCCACTTGTTAATACCAACTCTTAAAGCCATATCAAGAATGATCCTGGAGCCAAGGCAGTGCCTAACAATCTCTCCATGGTAGATATGCAAACCTTAGAGGCAGGATGCATTTTGGATGCTGTGAGAGCTGACGGACACAAGTGGAGCCAGTGAAAGAGATTCTGCTATGTTCTAGTGAGACTATCTATTTTACTTGCACCTCTAAATGGGCATCTGTAAGAGTGGTGTTGGTGAACTCTGCTCCACAGTGTTACAGAGAGTGCCACTTTGCCTTTGGACTATGACACTTGCACGTTTCTAACTTAGACTACATTTGCCATGTCCTAGGGAAGCATCATGTTCAGTCTTTACCTCAACAGGGGGCTATATAATGGTAGATATGGGTGACCACTCCCACTGTAGTGTTGCAGACAATACTGCAATGTCATCAGAGCATGCCATTTGTGTGTTGTGATTACTGCCAGCCACAGGTGCCTGATGATGCAGCCCAACACTGTTCTTTTGTGCTGAACCCTCCATCAGTATAGCTTTGGAATCTGTAACATAGCAACATTGTCTGATCACGCACAAATGCTCATATAACCCCTCCCCCCAGCATACACAGTGCTACACCAAAACACAATTATATCCTACTTTGACAGACATAACTTGGCATGTGAGTTGTTGCAGAGCTGAGGTACATGAAAAGACAGATATGCAGGTGGACCTTGATCAGTCTTTCCCTTCAGATGTGTTGCAGTGTGTTACCACATACTGTAATGGATATTAGTAACTTGGTGCACCACAGATTAACACACAGGTGGTTGGCACCAGCCTACATCCTTCATTCAAGCTACCTCCAGGCATTAGAGAGCCAATCTGTCTGTCTAGTGAGTGAGGCCAAAAACAACTAAGCAATAATGAGTAAGTTCATTGTTGTTGGCCCACCCCTATGGTGGACCTATCAGAGTGTCCCATGAGGTGCACCTGTCACAGTGTCCCATGACTTTTGCTTTACACAGTGTACCACATCACTAACCCTTTATCAATTATGTACTTATTCCTGGCAAATCTGGTACCAAGAATTCTTGTCTACAATACATTTTTCATAAGAGGTACATATTATCTGCGCAGAAGCCCTGCAGTAGCACTTACTCTCCCAGATTGTGAACTCATTTTGCTAATGATTTTGTCTTCAACTCCCTTGCAGCTACAATGGGTCCTAAGGGGGGATCACCAAACTTTTGTGGACCTTCAGAATACCAAACATAAATGGTATAAAATGCTTTTTTACCCTACTATAGTTCATTTCATCCAGGAGGTATTTCAATATTTGGTGTTTGTTTTTTACTTTGGCGGTGATTTGGATTATTTTGGCATTCGTTTTGCCCATGTGAACTGTGTCCAATACAGATCTGGAAGAAAACAGTTCTACTAGATTTGACACAGTCCTGCCAACATGTGAAGATGACAGTATGTTAACTCATTTACTGGCTTGACCAAACTGGTACATCCTAAACTGAATTCAATAGTCAAAATAAATGTTTGGAAGCAGTAAATGGTATTAAATCAGGTGCATTAGGAGTCTCTTCCCTCTGCACCTATGTTGTAGCCATTAGTTGAGAATTGCACCGGCTTAACCAAACTCACATAAACAATTTTTATAGTACAGTTCCCAGTACTTCCACCAGTAGAACTGACCCTTTGAATATGTGGTTTGATAAAGATTTTGCCCTTACATTTAATCACAATCAAGGTTATATGATGCAAGGTAAAAATGAAACTTTAAAGAAAAGAAATTTAGATTGGAGAAAGTATTAGAGAAGTACCATGGGTTACGGGTTTATAAGGCTTTTTTCCATAGATTTATAGGTCTACAACATGTACCTAAGGACTTAAGACTATTCAAATATCCCAATGGTTTAAAACAATAAAAATCCAAGGCAGCCAAGGAAGAAGTAAAAGTCCACAGTGGTAAAATATAGCATAAAAGATGAAAGGAAAACCCACTGGAGCCACCACGACCAATTAAAACTTTATTTGACGCACAGATAAGCACTTTCAAGCATTAGCTCTTCCATCAGATTTAAACAACAGTTAAAATCAACCATATTTAAGCTATTGGATTTAATTGATTGCTATTTGCTTAAATATGGTTGATTTTAACTGTTTTTTAGATCTGATGAAGAGCTAATGCTTGAAAAAGCTTATCTGTGTCAAATAAAGTTTTAACCGGTTGTGGTGGCTCCAATGATTTTCTTTCCATCTTTAATGGTTTAAAACAAGGTGCATTATTGCACCATAATTAATTAGATCTTTTTGACAGGATAGGTATTGAATTCATGTGCCTTTTAATTAAGGCAACCTTAGAGTGTTAGATGGTCTTAAGCAGGACATTTCCATATTGCAGAAAGACATCCTATAGGACTTGTTGTTTCCTACCATGGAAGATCTTTCCCAAAGAGTGTTTTAATGAGTGGCTCAACATATCAATGAAATTGTTAAATGTAAGGAGCATAAATTATGGAGGGACCAACAGGATTACATCAATATAAAGGTTAATCTGATACCACAAATGAAATTTATTACATCTGAAGTGGAAGTGAAACATGTCCCAGTCTGTTCAGAAGAAAAGATTGGGTTATTTGAAGAGGTCATGCAGCAGGATTTTTTCCATGGAAATTTTCCTTCCAGAAGAAAGGTGGCAGCAACAATGAGGACCTTGGTGCCACAGCAGGATCTGCGTGAGAACTCATTATCTCCCCGTTCAAATCCCCTCAGGACCAGGAAGCAGAAAGGAATTGAGAAATAGTGATAATGAGTCCGGGGTCCTGAGCTGATATTCTACAAGGTACTGTACAATATTCATTTAATGGTTTTAAAATATTTAACTACAGTGATATCCCCATCACTGAAAAACATGGTTATTTGTTTCCTAAAGAATTTAGTTTTATCCCTTCCAGCAAATTTAATTTAGTGGACACCATACATGAGCTTAAATTATTTACCAGAAAATTAAATTTGTCTTTGATGCTCGATAATGACTCTGATTACAAACATTCTAATATTTTGAAAAGGAAACTATGTTCAACAACCCTACCCCTTTTACCGCCAGTAGTTCTGTTTGAAAAATTGTGTGAATCAGAACTAAAAGTCAAATCAACTGAATTTAATAGGCATGTTATCAGCAATTTATCAAGAGATGAGGAAAATTTATTACATAAGTTAAAAAACAACAATCTCCTTATTATAAAACCAGATAAAGGGGGGGGTTGTTATTATGTGATTCCTATTAAATCACTGAACGCTTAACTTAGCAAATGCTGTTTAATTGACCCTTTTTATTTGAAATGGTGAAATCCCAAAAGCATGGAACAGTGATTTTTTTTCCCGGGGGAAAAAAATCACTGGGCTGTTTTTTTGGGACTTTACCATTTCCTCCACTGTGATACAATCTCAGAGTTGGTATATTTAAGTAGGGGTGTGTGGAGGGCACAGCCCCCCCAGTTTATTATGTTTGTTTTGTTTTTTTTTTGTTTTGTATTTTTTTTTTGTTAGTTTTTTTTTTTTTTTTTTTTATGGAGCAGCGAATTTTTATGGAGCAGCGAATTTTTTTTTCCCTGGGAAAAAAAAATCACTGTTCCGTGTGTTCTGCCTTTTGATGTTTTGACATATTTGGATCAATTATACAGCATTCGCTAAGTTAAGCATTCGCTGATATAATATAGACCCGTTATTATGGACAATTTTATTTATGCAGGGAAAGTGATGAACTATTTACATGATGGAGAGTATTTTATGTTCAGCTTGCTCAATAAATTTATTATTGCTCATGACAAAATTGACATGGACTTGGGTGAGTTATTTTCGGAATTTAATTTTCATCCAGATGAAATGAACTATCTTAGGGTAAAAAAGCCTTTTATACCATCTGCATTTCATATTCTGAAGGTTCACAAAAATTTGGCTGATCCCCCCATGAGACCCATTGTAGCTGCAGGGGAGTGAAGACAGAACCATTAGCAACATTTGTGGAGCAAAAATGACCAAGCTTTTTTTATGACAAACCACCTGTACTCATTGATTATGGCATTTTCTTAAAGAAATGTCAGAATGTGATTATAATGATGAGTTTTTTTGTGTATAGATGTCAAAGGTTTATTTTTGGTGATTCCACATGATGAGGGTTTAACTATAATTTTGTAAGCATTGACAATTGATACATCCTTTGACCATTTTATTATCAAAGTCCTTTATATACTAATGAATTTCATATTAAAAAGTAATTTTATGTTTGAGGGTGAAGTTTTTAAGCAGACGAGAAGTGTTACTATGGGAGCATTAGCCGTACCCATGTTTGCCAATATTATACTTTGGTGCTGGGAAGTGAATTATATTTTTGTTTCAATATATAATGACAACATTTTTAAATATTATAGATGCCTAGATGATATATTGATTCTATGGAAAGGGAACTATGATACCGCTGGTTTATTTATTAAATGTATAAATTCCACATCCACTTTTTTGGCTTTTATGCATCAGATTGAACAAGTTGGTAACTTTTAGATGTTAAATTATATAAAAATTATGAGAAACAGATTTTAGAATCAACCATTTACAGGAAGCCCACCCACTCTAATAGTTTTCTACACTTTAAAAGTTCCCATCCATATTGGCAAAAGAAGAACCTGGTTAAGGGTCAAATGATATGTTTATCTAGACTGATTACTGACTATGAAATGTTCAATATAGAGCTTGTGAAATTGAATGAAATGTTTTTAGAACCAGAATATCTGACAAATATTTTGGAAGAATTAACTTCATTCATTCAGAGCCATAGACATACACAGTTTTAACCCTTACTAAGAGGTTCTGAATTGCCTAGTAATGTAAACAAGCAGGGCAGTAACTTTAAGAACACTATAATTTTGACTTATCACAATTGTAATAGGAAAATCAGGTCCATCTTTGAAAAAATCTGGACTGGTCTGTTTGGGATATTTGATTTCATAGGAAGGTTCAGAGAACACCCCAATTTATTGTTTAAAAAGGGTAGAAATATTAAACAAATTATCAAAGGTAATAGTAATAATTTTAATATTTCAGGACACCCAGTAAAGGGTATGAAAATATATGGATCCTGCAAACACTGCAGATATATTAATGAGACACCTACTATACTGGTAGGGAATTATCCTAGGGTAATACACGTTTGTGGGTCTTTTGATTGTCATACTAGCTGTGTCGTATATGTAGCTACATGTCTGTCCTGTCCAGTGTTTTACATTGGCAAAACTGAAAAAAGTTTGAAGGTGAGGATGTATCAGCGCAATTATGCCATTAAAACAAAGGACACTACTAATGTGTTGGCAAAACATTCAAAAGAATATGTTAATTTCAATAGGTTTATTTTTTACATACTAGAAAAGGTTCATCAAAATTCAAAGGAAGGAAACTGCTCTGCTTTTTTAGAATTCAGGGAAGTGTATTGGCAACCTTTGTTGAATGTAACACAACCCCCAGGTATAAATGGCAGAATTTTATTGACCAGTCTTGTCTACCTTAAAGCTGACATGCTTTGACTCATTTAATTATATTGATTTAAGATATTATAAATATTTATAACTCTTTATTAACCATTATATTTTCATTTAATAAGGTAAATGTATATAGTTATTTTGAAAAAAATGAATGCAGTAGTTTTTAGCAGCTATACATGATCAACAAGTATTTTAATTTTAAGTATATGTTTTTTAACAAAGAATTGGTACTATATTTAAAGTATTGAGATTGTTCACCAAAGGTTTTAAAAGAATGGTGGTATTTAACTGACTTGAATCTGATGAAGTTCTATAATATTAAAGGAAGAAAAGTGCTTATTCATTCTATATTGAACTGTATTTTGTGTTTTTTGGACAACAGGGAGGTGGTTCAATATTTGGTGTTTGTTTTTTAACTTTGGCAGTGATTTGCATAAAACAATCTGCTAATTAACAACAGACTGGTTTTGAAATTAATTAATTTCAGGCATTTGCAGGAAGGCATGCAAACGTTATCATTCATTCTTTCCTTCAGACATATTCCTTTGCCACTAGTGAGAAGAAGTAACCAAATATGGGCAACATAAAATATTTCCCTACATTTTGCTTAATTGTGGAAATTATTAATGATAAAGTCTGTGTACCAATGTTGTGGCTAGACAACTGACTTAGTAAATATAGCATTCTACCCATTCAGTCATGTTTTAATTACAACCTAACAGAATGTAAAATAATCCAACACAGAAAACAGTCTGAAGTTAAATCAAGCTTACATGATCTTGTAGTATGAAATATCAAAAGTATAGACTGTAGATCAATAGTTGTTTCACATAAGGAAAAAAGTACTAGACAAATTTTTATTTTAGCCAGATATGCTTTATTTTTACTTAGGCTAAACACAGAGTATTTACAGAAGAAGAAATATGAGCAGCTTTAGTTAATTCATTCAGTCGTTCATTCATTCATTGACTCATTTTCCTGTATTTTATATTGAAAATTAATAACTAAATGCAAGCAACATGACTTCATGTAATTACAAATATTTTGTGGAGTGATTACATGGTATCCTCATCATGAGGGGAGAAGGGATGTGTGTATACACACAGAGCTCACTCTTGTAGCTTGATTTGCCTGATAGAGACCAGCGAAACAGCTACGAGTTCCTACCCATGAGTGGGTAGGGTGTCTTCCTGCTGAAAGCTCCTTGTGGAGGTGTGGGGTGGTTCACTTCTGAAGTACTAGCAGGACAGTGTGTACTGAAAATAAATGGGGAAAGGCAGCTGTCCAATCTTTATCCAAAAATATGAGAGCAAGATCTTAGTAAAGGCAAAATAAATAATATTAGCACAGGCAGTATAGTTTTATACAAATAATTATGTTATGCCGATTACACCACTCACCACTGGATCTGAAAATGGTTGTGAAGCACATCCTTCAGTCAGCCTATCAGCTGTGACAAGTGTTAGCATTCTAAATTTAACAGCTTAGTTGGTGGCAGTCCCCAGTCTTGTCCTGCTTATAGAAGGCAGGTGCAAAACCAAGACAATAACATAAAGCCTTTAACCTTACTATTCAATCCAGTAGGGCTACAGAATCCTGCACATTACAAGACCGGTTACATTTATGAATATCTAATCACTATAGAACATTACTAACTAATGGGCCTGCAAATATAACACTATTTTTAAGGAGATAATCACTCACAATGATGTGATCGATGTTTTAAAACAAGTTTATATCGTAGTTGGACCACCTCATCCCAGTGTTTGATGGCCAAGATGCTACATCTTTGACATGTAACACTGTCCATGTTACAAGCCAGGGATATAATCAGTTATGATAAATACACCAACAACAAACCAATAATCACATAGAAAGTCCCAAAACTGCTCTTTTCCAAGGAATTTTATTCACAAACTCACACAATATCCAAAAAAGGTATCACAGGTATCACAGGTTTAGTGCTTTCATTCCTAAAACAGGAACTTCATCAAGACAATGTGAACCTACACACACCCCTTTAAATATACATGCACCCTACTCCCTGTCCTGATGAAGTTCCTGTTTTAGGAATGAAAGTGCTAAACCTGTGATCCCTGTGATACCTTTTTTGGATATTGTGTGTTTGTGAATAAAATTCCTTGGAAAAGAACAGTTTTGGGACCTTCTATGCAGTTATGATAAATGCTGGCACCATCAGAATGAGGGATCCAATTATATGCATATTGTTTGGGCATGTTCATATGTGTAGAAGGTACAGGGTAAAGTCTTGTAAGGTATTACCTGAGCCTTAAGAATATCTTTGCCACCCTTTTCTAATGTTAACTTTTAGCTGTTTGGCATTTATAGATTGCCAAGAAACTTAGGGGGTTAATAAATTAGTATGGCTGCAAATATTTATCACCACCGGCTTCTCATGTATGCCTATAAATCAGAAGAGTTACACCTGAATAGACACTGTTATATTTCATAAAATGCATTATAAACTAAAGAAATGATCTAGCACAGAAATTAACATGTTAAAGTGGAAAGAGTATCGGTGTATTTTTTTGGCATGACTTGATGTAGAATGAATTTTAGTTATCCTCTCTGTTGCTGTATGCATACCTTTTTGTTAACAGTCTTTACATGCATTGTTGGCTGGAGTGGATTAAACATTGTGAGATAAAAAAATAAAGGCTTTGTGGTATTAAACATAAGTACATTTAAAATATTTTACAGTGTATACAAACTTTAGTATCTTAGCACTGAGAAAAATAAGTACTGTGAACCCTGCTTGGATCCCCTTGCCCTGGGCTTTTACTGAGTACCTTCTAGTTGCTTGTCATTTCCGCCTGCATTTATTTTTAATGTTTACGTTTCACATTTTCCTAGCTGTATTCCTTCCATTGGCCATGCATTTTTTTATGAATTCTCTAATAACATTAGAAAGCTAAGATAATTCTACAGTTGCTTGGGGATAGCATATCTTAAGTAGACTGGCCCATCCTAGTAAGAGCCTCATTTACTACAGATGTTAATTGAGGCTATTAAGGGATATGGCCCTAGGAAACTAATGCAAAGCTATTCAAACATGAACATTTTGACCTTGTAAATTCTTACTATGACAGCTTTTTTACTTCAGATATATATATAGCATATGTATTGATCTGAGAACAGTCATGTTTAGACATCAGAATTATATTAAAAGTAAAAAGAAAAATATCAGCAGTAGACTGTAACTTCTTATTAGCAATGTTGATAAGTAACAACTTGTCTGTGATCCTTTTCCCTTTGATCTCTAAATAGAATATGCATGTTTTCAGATCAGGTACTTTTTTATTTTTTGCGCTTTGTTGCAAGTTACCTGTGGGTAATACACGTCTGTCCTTTGGGGTGAATAAGAGGGATGGATGGAGCGCATGCATAATCTAGGTACTTCATGTCCAGTTGCAGTTGTTTTCAGAGAGACCTTAAAAGAAGGCAGCATCAATTCCACTGATCGTATACACCTGATTTTTTTTTTTGTCTAGGGCAGATAAATGATACCTCTGGTTCATGTACTTCATTACTTGCATAACTTTGCAGAATGGTGTTTAGGAAAAATATTTTGCTTTATAAATCCTACTTCAGTACTAATTTATATAACTGAAACATTCCTTTCAGCCTGCAGTCATTGAAAATAGGAACAAAGATCCTTGCAAAGTAGAGACATAACCAGCAATTCTGGACATCTAATTAGTGTAAAATTTGAATACCAAAATAATACGTGATTCTTCCCACGTCCAGTAGAAATGTGGGATAATACTCAGAAACATGTTTAAAAACAGAGAGACAACAGCGATGCAAAAGTACAAACACATTCTCAAAAAGACAGTATGAAATCTGCAGATTTTAATGAACTATATTTCAGAATTCTACCACTAAAAGGTAATTTCTTTTTGCTTCTGAAAATTGGAGATGTTAAATGTGGGCCTTTTTCCTTAAATTTGTGGTACCACTAATATGCTGGTTATGTAATGTGGTTTTCCATGTACTAGACAGCTTTAAAAATCATGCATGATGAGGAAGAATTTAGAAAACTGTGTGAAGTGATTAATCAATCAGGAAAATGGGATCATACCTTCAAAAAGAGGTACATCATGTGTGAAAGTAGACCAGGCTCAAAATGCAAATGTTTCCCCAAAACAGGTGCAATTGAGAAGTCTGATCTGAAACCTTTTTTACTGGTATCCCAAAATTATAGAAACACTTGTTTGCCAAAAATGTGAAATCAGACCTAAAAATGTTCAGTCTGGTGAGTTTAGTGATACTATATAGATAGTGTATATGCAGCATTTTCTGGGTTAAGTTAAATTATTTATTTGTCTGTCTTCATTTCTAAAAACACCTTCCAGAAAAAGAAATTAGCTGCCTGCATGGCTTGTAAGTATATGTATTCTTATTATAGCAATTTAAACAGCTAGATATCTTTGGGAAATGGATAAAACACATTGATTTTTACACTTTATGGTAAGATAAGGCAAGTTATATCTGCATTCATATCTCCTCAAATAAACTTAAAAGCTGCCACCTGTTCCACTTAATGGATCATTCTCTTGTTTTTTTTTTTTTTTTGTCACAGGTGGGTAATGCATACACTATATTTCATTTGTTTCATTATTTGCATAACTTCCTTAGAATGTGTCTAGGATGATCATTTGGCATATACATTGTACTTCATTACTAATTTATATAAGTGCTAAGCTCTTCTAAAGGAAACTCTTAGATGCATGTTTTACTTGCCGGGAGCTTGACTTGTACCGTTGTGACCTCTGAGAATGCAAAACATTCCTATGGACACCAGCTGCACTCTTATCTGTTAGGAAGTACATTCTGTCAAGTTATGTGTCCCAGAAGGAGTACACCACAATCCATACATGAAGAACCCTGTATGCCCCAAATGTATGGACTGTCACAGTCAATGCATACATTCTGGAATATATCCTTCACTTCATATGGTGAAATATAATCTCGCCATGATCCTCAGTCCTTGGGATCCACTATAACGTAGTATGCCACTCAGACTGCATGGTGTACTAGCATTTTTGCTGTTCATTTCATATTACAAAGCACTTAGTGTTTCCCAAAAGACCTGTAACTCTTGTTGTGAATCATGTCTATAAAAGATGAAAGGATGATGTCCTTTCTACTGGCTTTAGTATGCCTTATAGGCGGTGCATCTGAATGCAGCCTTTGGTAGTTTCCTGTATTCAGCTTTTCTCAACTGAAGAAGCCAGCCTCCATGGAGAAATGGACCAAGCAAGTGTGAACATGTTAATTATTCTGCATTTTATGTATATTCAACCTAAATGCAGAAGGATAACCACCAGTAAATACATGCATTTACTGCATATTCAGTAATAAAAGCATAATATACTAAGCTAAAGCTTAGTCATGTGTGTGTGTGTGTGTGTGTGTGTGTGTGTGTGTGTGTGTGTGTGTGTGTGTGTGTGTGGTTGGAAGAGGTGCTTGATTTAATACTATACAATTTAACATGCTGTTTTTATATATGCCGAGGACAAAAGTACTTATTTTGTATCACATTGAAGCTATAGGACTTTTCAATAGCCTGTGACATGTCTGTTCTATACCCATGCAAGTATAAGGCAAACTGGGATGAAAAATAAAAATGTTTCTAGTATTTCTTTGAATCTCTAATGTTGTTGTTTGTTTTTCAGCTTATCCCGGTTAGGGGTCGCCACAGTGGAACTCCAGTCCGCTAATGATTGGCAGTAGAGTTTTACAGTGCCAAGTTGCCAGCTCGATGCCCAACCTTCAACAAAGGCACACCCATTTATGCATGTCTTTCAGAGGCCACTCGACTGTGGGGAGGACATGCAGACTCCACACAGAAGGCACTCCCCACACTCCAGCTGAGAATCGAATGAGAGAACCTCTTGCTGTGAGGCAGCAACATACCGCTGCACCACCGCGGATCATATTTCTTTGAATCTCTAATCATTTTAGGTAATATATCACAGCGTTGTACTCTATTTACTTAATTGATATGGCTACAAAATTGATGCTGTTTTCAACCTAAGCTGCTTGACTTTCCTTGGGCTATAAAGTAGGCTACATTAACTTATTTTCTGAGATGGTCATGTGGAAGACCAGGACTGTGTGGTTTGTCAGGCATTGTTATGATAAAGTAGACCTGTTTTACTCGCAGCTACCCTCAGGTGTTTAAGTTAAATTTCTTATTTTGATTCAATATCCTTTAATTTATAAAGCTTGTTAGTCTTTAGATTGCAGAGCTTTATTTTTTTTCACTATACTAAAAGCTAATGTCTTTCAGCTTTTTTCCAGTTAGAGGTTGCCACAGTGAAACTCCGGTCCGCTAATGATTGGCATTGGATTTTTACGGTGCCGAGATGCCATCCCGATGCCCAGCCTTCAAAAAAGGCAAACTCATTCATGCACGCACCTACCTGCATGCCTTTAAATGTCACTCGACTGCAGGGAGGACCACAGAAGGTGCTCCAGCTGAGAATCGAACCGGAGAACCTCTTGCTGTGAGGTGACAATGCTAACCTAGTTTTGCTTTTATATAACTGTGGATGTACATTCTTCCCACCTGAATATGTTTATCAATGCATTCATTTAATAATCATAAAATAAATACAACCCTGTATTTTCAGTACTTTCCTTTTAAATAACTATTTCGCATCAGCTTGTATGAGCACATTATTAATAGCTAACTTGTCAGTCACTGAAACCTTGCAAAATTTTGAAAACATGCCTTTACTGTAAGCATCTCACTTACATAATTGTAATGGGATTACATAGTAATGTATTCATTTCTAGATTTTTAATTTGTCATATATAGTATAATATAGTCTGGTACATTGTATCACATTGTAGGAATGTTAACTAGGTGATCCAAATCATTGCTGTTAACAACCAAGAAATGTTTGTACATATTTGGTACTACAGTAGTATGACCTCAAATGTATATTTCAATAGTTGAAGTCATTCATCATAATGCAATTATAGGTAATGTTTATTTTATTCAAATGGCTGAGCAAATGTTGATACTTTTTAATACAGATCTGTTTACATCATCCCAAATACATCTAGCAACACAATTAATTTTAATACTAACTTGAATAAATCAGCACCTTGGCATAAAGGGAGATAGCTGTGATTCTGATCATGTGACCTGGGTTCATTTAGTTACTTGAACATCTGAGGCACACACAGGGGAGGAGGGAGGGGAGTGTATGCTTTCTCAGAGTACACAGTTGTGGTTTAATTTTCATGGAAGAAACCAGGAAAACAACTACAAGGTGATATACAAGAATGGGTGGGGCATACTACTGATGTCAGCCCCTTCTGGAATTGGGGAACAGGCTACACTTCACACTCTCAATGTGTTATTATGCACATGCAGGGTGTGATGCAAAGCAGGAGAAAACACTCCCAGCAGCTATTTGATGTGCCCCAGCATTCTTGATCTCCTTACCTGCCCTGGATATAGGTTAGGTTTTGTCTGAGGGAGGGTAAGTCAGGTCCAGTAGACCTTTCAGGAGATGTACTACAGGTAGCTGATGTTTAGCTGATGGGAGCCAAAAAAGAAGAAAACAAAAATGAACACTTTAAAAATGACTGTGGCAGTAAGTAGGATAGAAAATGAAGTTCCCTGGCTTATGCCACCCAAGAAAGTTATTTCCCTGTGCCCCTGTCAAGCAGAGCTACAGAAGTGATCCTTGGGGTGTATTTCCTATTTGCCATCCACTCATCAAGATGGGTAGCTTGTTCCAGAGCATAGGAAGTCTCTGGGACAGGAATCTATCCTTCCAGCATGTCCTGTTTATTGTGGTGACAAGGTTTAGGTTCCCTAGAGCGTATAGCTCAGAGGGATTGGGATTTCTTTAGGTGTAGCATGTCCAACAACTCTGGGATTAACATAGCTTTATATGTTAGGCAGAGATCTCCTCGGAGTAGTTGATATGCTACACAGTAAAGCTGGAGTTTTTTGAGATGGTCAATGTAGGGCATCTGTTTGAGGCCAGTAATCCTCTTTGTGAGGTACTTCTGTGGCCTTTCCAGCTGCTGCAGATGTCTTGGATCATCTTCTTTATGGAGTCTTTATATCCTTCTGCATCCATGTGGGTTTTTCCTGGAATTCCCCACATTACTTGTAAGTGAGTGAATGAGTGTGTGTGAGTGTGTGTGTGTGTGTGTGTGTGTGTGTGTGTGTGTGTGTGTGTGTGTGTGTGTGTGTGTGTGTGTGTGTGTGTGTCTGTGTGTGTGTATGTGTGTACATATATGTCCTACTAGCCTATCATCAAGGAGCTATTATGCATTACCTATGGGATGATCTGGTTTTCCTATGTCTTGTTGTTTTTCTCTTTTTGGCTTTTCTAGATGGCATTTTTACCAGTTATTTTGTCTCATATTTGGGGAATTTTGCAGTCACCCTACTATAATGGGCATTAGATGTTTTATAAGCTGGCTCTTTTCAGAGAAAGGCCAAACTATCCCCTTCTGCTGTCTTGACAAGAGAAAAAGACAAGTAAAAGCAGTGTTCATTTCTAAATATGATGGTGTGTCTCAGCAAGGCAGTCACGGGATAGAGGAAGTCAAGTAACTATTTCCTGCTATATCACAATAACAGCATTGTTCTCTTATCTGCTCTAAAACTGATAATTTCCATGGGAATAGTGCATTGTTGTAACCCTACAGTATAATCATGCATTAGGTCAGTGAGTGATAAACACGGTATTCACTCAGAAAGCACCTGTGGCATTTGTCTAGCTTGTAGAAACAAGAGCACAGAATTCACTAGCAGATCTTTTAAGCAAATGCTTTTTTTGTTGTTTACAATTATTTTTCTTTTCTTTCTTTAAAGTAACTGAATTTATTTTTGTGGTGTTAGAAATTGGGGGAAATGCTTGAGGTATAGCTATATAGTAACACACTGTTTCTGGTTCTACCTCTTCAACGCATATGACTTGATCTACTTGTTCGGGATTGATGCCTCAATTTCCCTGTGATATCACATTTACAAACATTACCCCCCCCCCATTAGGGAAAACACCGTAAATAATTTCTCCAAATCCAACTTCACGCTTCTTAAGACAGAAGTGGCAAACTTCATGACACCCATGCTGACGGACAATAGAGATATGACTGCTGAATCCTATACAATTGCACTTTATAAGCACTTATATGAGTGCATGGATCGTGCAATCCCTAACAGAACCAAGATGCTATCCTCAAAAAAAGGAAGCCAATCTTGTGGTCCCCTGCTATAAATAAACTCTACAACATAAGAAAGAAACTGTTGCAAAAAAGAGTAAAATCCCATGATTGGAGGAACTAGGAACTCCGTGATCATCCTCAGTAAGAAGCATAAAATCCTCCAAAGCTAGTTACAGAAACAAAATCGCCACTGATTCTAAAGACAACCACAAAGCATTCTATAGCTATGTCAAGAATCTCAATGGCAATACTCAGATCTGCTCTGAGTTACAGCACAATGGCACTAAATATACAGAGCCAACTGATATTGCCAACATCCTGGCAGATAGGTTCAGTGCGAACTTTACCTTTCTCTCATCCCCTAAAGGGTCCATCTCTATACCAAAAGAATTCAAAATGCCTGTAATCACAGCTGCACAAGTAAAAAACACACTCTCCAAAGCCAAGTACACAGCATCCATGGGACTTGACAACATCCCAGTCTGCGTTCTCCATGAACTACAGAATGAACGGGCACCCCACCTAAGTACCATGCTCAATCATAGCCTCACCTCAGGCTTTGTGCCCACTGAATGGCACACAGCAACAGTTATCCCACTCCACAAAGGGGGAGCAACCACGGACCCCGGGAACTACCGCCCCATTAGCCTGACAAGCCTGGTCTGCAAGGCTATGGAGCGTATCATCATGGACCTTATAAACAATGACACTGGTAATCTCCAAACTCTGGACCCTACCCAGTTCGGGTTTGTAAAAGTCAGATCATGTCTCCTAAACCTGATAGACTTCTTTGAAGTGGTCACCAAAGCCATAGATGAGGGTAAGGTGGTGCACACAGCCTATCTAGATCTCGCCAAGGCTTTCAACACCATCCCCCACTCTGGAATTATAGACAAAGTCACTAAACTAGGTATAAATCCCTATGTCACAAGATGGGTTGCCAACTGGCTCACTGACAGAACCCACACTGTGAACGTTGCAGACTCTAAATCCAACTTCAGACCAGTGACAAGTGTAGTACCACAGGGTTCAGTCCTGGGTCCTCTTCTGTTTGTTATCTACTTCTCTGAAGTACAGGCTAACACAGAAGGTCTTTGGCTAACAAAGTTCGCAGATGACTGCAAACTAGGAGCCATAATCAAAACTCCTAACAATGTGGACATCCTACAAAAGGGCCTCACTGAGATAGATGCCTGGTGTCAAAGCCATGGCCTCAAGCTCAATGTCAAAAAGTGCATTGTCATCCCTTTTGGTTAAAACTCTGTACCCATGAACTACCACATAGGCGGTAGTCTACTTAACACAGAAAGTGTGATAAGAGACCTTGGGACACAGGTGGACAGTAGTCTCTCCTTTCATAATCACATTGTCACAATAGTCAGGAAATCCTTCTACATGGCACACCTCATCGCAAAAGGTTTCTCATCCAGGAAAAAAGAGGTCATTGTTCCCCTCTACTCATCACTCATTAGACCCATTATAGAGTACAATGCCCCTTTTGGTATGTACCTCACAAGACATCTACAACAACTGGAAAGGCCACAGAAATACCTCACAAAGAGGATTACTGGCCTCAAACAGATGCCTTACGCAGACCGTCTAAAAAAACTCCAGCTTTACTCTGTCACATATCACCTACTCAGAGGCGATCTCTACTTAACATACAAAGCTATGTCAAACCCAGAGCTGTTGGACATGCTACGTAAAGAAATCCCAATCCTTCCGAGCTACACGTTCTAGGGACCTAAACCTTGTCACCACAATAAACAGAACATGCTGGAGGGATAGATTTCTATCCCAGAGACTTCCCATACTCTGGAACAAATTACCTATGTATATCAAACAAAGCTCCTCATTAGCACTCTTCAAGAAAAATCTTGATGATTGGATGGGAGATAGGAAATTCACCCCAGGAATCACTTCTGTGGCTCTGCTTGACAGGGGCACAGGAAAATAATTTTCTTGGGTGGCAAAAGTCAGGGTACCATTTGGCTAGGCTTATATAGGCCCTAGGGCCAACAGCCTAGTACCTACCTACCTATGAACCTATTATGAAAAGGCTGAAAACTGAAGAGGAAACATGCTTCTGCAGTCATATGCTGGCTGAAGTTTGCTAATGCAGCAAAAAATATTTTTGTACAAAGCAAAATTTCTTTTGTAGTAAGATAATAGCACTTGGATTTCTGAATACTCTTCCAACGATCAGTCAGGGAAGAATGAACATAGAGAGTACAATGTGGGCAGGAGTAGCCTTAGGTCAACTGAGGCCCTAGGGAAAAGGGTTCCATGGCACCCCCCCACACCACCTGGTGCCCCCATCCTGGTCTACCTACACCAAATAAATACTGGAAAAGTGCCCCTGCTAGAGTGGTGTCCTAGGCGGATGACTAGTTGGCCTATGCCTAAGGCCGGCTATGGATGTGGGCAACTGTTGACAAAGGAAGAGTGAGACAGTTACTAGTGTGCTATGAATCTTTTGCTGGAGATCCAAAGAATTACATCAATCACATTCTGGAAAGACAGATGAATTACAGAGACATTACTTCCTTCTGACATATTAGTACTGATGTATACAAACAATGTCACTGCAGATATGCGATTACTGACATATGTGTGCAGGTATACACCAGTGCAAACATGTTTCATTTTGGATATATTCCACTGTAGATATTCATTACTGGTAGATGAGCAATCACTCTTGCTATTGTAAATATGTAAATGCATATCTATATCTATCTGTATTTAATATAAACCCATCTTTTTTCCCTCTCTCCCTCTCTGTCTATATATAAATAAGGGTGTGTGTACACACATTTGCACGTATGTATATTATAAACATACATAACCACACTAGGTTCAAATGACTGAAAGTACATTTGACTGAAAAGCCATTTTGTCAAAAACATTCTATACTATATTCATTATAAACATTCTATACTATATTCATTATATAAAAGCATTTTTGCAGAGGTGCAAGCCACTTGAACTGCCCTAAGTGGGGGTCCCTGCCCTCCATAACCCACTTAGTTATTTATTCTAACTCCGTGACTGCACACGTATGGAGAAAATCAAAAAAAATGCACAGTGAATCTGTGCTGGTGCACAAACACAAACATCTACAAATCTAGGGGTACAACATTATAGTGGGCATTGCAATTCACACAAAACCTTCTAAATGATGTCTCTATAAACTCCCATGATAAAAACAACAGCAGAGATATCGTCTATAGACTACTACAGTTTTTGACAAAATGGCTTATCAGTCAAATATACTTCTAGCCATTTGTGATGCAGCCATATCTGCCCTCAATGAAATGATACATATAAATGTACATATACATATACAGACAGAAAGAAAGAGAGCACAATGCAGACAACTGTCTTGACATTCCTCAGTGATACCTATTTTGCCACCTTCCTCTGGCACACATTATTCTTTCCTTGAAATATACTGACACAAATCTACTTATACATGTTGACACCTAGTACCCCTTACCTCCTGGATACACTCAGTTACCCAACTTCTTTTTCACTTACCTACCCCCCTACCTACCCCCTACTCTCCTTAGTACATTTAGGAACAAGCACAGTTCCCCTCTTCTCATAGATCTTTTACTCCACACTCTTCCTCACCACAAAACCACTTATATACCTAACTCTACAAACTTAACTCATCACAAAGCCTGTAAAAATCTTCACATCTCACAAAACCTTTCACATTTCTACCACTCAATTCATACCGCATGCATCCATTCACCCATCTCTGTTATTCACTTTGCTCATTCTTCAACACTTAATACTACTTTCTGTAACCCTACTCACACATTTAACTTCATTCCATACATACATACCTTTTCTCTCAGTATCTCCCACCCCTCAAACCACTATGTCACAAACCAAAGCACAATATTTTACATGCATACAATCCCCCCTAGCCTGTACTGTATCGCACACTGTGATCTCCACAAAGAAGTCTATCTAAACATCACTGCCATGTTAGCAAAACTAAAATATGACTTAAATCATTAACTCAATTAGTAATGTCTCCCATCCAACAAACACTTTTTTTTCAAAATTGAAATTAAGTAGTGATATTCACCCAAACCCTGGTCCTCCAACACACACAGGATGCACCTGTCCCACAAAGACGGCATACATCTCCATTGTCTATCCAAAAGGCATAAGCAGAGCTACTATTCCACAATATGATGTTTAGACGCATATGCAACAAAATAACATATACACACAGACATTGCCCTATGCTCCTCTCTACAGTTATATTACTCACTACAGAGACATAGCTAAAGCCAGGTAAGAAAGATGAAAAATGCTCACACTAGGCTATAACATCCTAACAATGGCTATGTAAAACAAAAAGGCCAGAGGAGTATACATTTTTATAGATATACCCTTGAAATTACTCCCATCCCACCACCATTTCCCAATTTAGCCATACAGAAATGCTTGTTTCTCAGCTAAAGCTAAAAAATAAAGACAGCATTTCTATAGCAGCCCAATACATACCATCCAGTCACAATACATAAGTTATGAAACAGTAATTCTGGGAGACCTCTAACTCCATCTCCTTCTTGCTCACCCAGAGTAAATTCTCCTACCTTATTTTCAGGCAGTGAACTTCGCTTTATCTTCTAAATCTCATTCCTTATACCTCTTTCTACCTCAGCAATTACTAACTCTTATAAGTTTAAACAGTTGGTATATATATGTTTACTGTTACAATACTATATCCCTCTGAATCTTATTCTATTGCACAGTTTAAGGTGCTTCACCTTCGCGCCTGTATAATGTACCATTTTTCAATCTTACTCTTAGCTGACGTACAGTTTAAGGCATTTATCATCCTGGTTCTATCTGATACAATTTGTATAGTGTTTTTTCTTCTGACATCCTAGATTTATTTGATGTAACATGTACAGAGTTATTCTTCTGTACCTGTGAAATTGTACTTTCTTAATGTATGTTATATGTGGAGCTTTTCTCCCCAGGCCTCTGCCGAAAAAGGACTTGTCTCCAGTCAGACTTTCCCAGTAACCAAATGTAAAATAAATAAATAAATAAATTGCCTGATAAGTAATATGCAGAGATGCCCCACCCACACAATAAACCTAAACAATTTAATTCAAATCATCCGTGCCCCTACTAGACTTAGTAAAAATGCCAGTAGTGAATCTACAAGGAATTGGATTTTCTCCTGATCTCCATACAAAATAACAATCACTGGTTGTCTACCACACACTATCAGTGACTTCCTACCTCTGCTGCTAGGCAGCAAAATAATACCGACAGACAATCACAATATAAGCAGGCACACAACCTCAGCAAAACTCCAAGTAAGAACTTTTAATTCAAACCTTCAGCTATGTAACAAGGACATTCTAAAAAAATTGCCTGTAGAAGAAACAGTCTCAAAATTTAACAAAATGTTTCTAAATATACTACATGAAATGGCTTACATCAGAACAAAATAGGATAAACTGTAACCCAGCACCTTCATTAAACAAAGAACCAAGAAACATATGCTCATCAAGGACAAAACTTGAAAACAATTGTCATAAAGTACATCTCAAATCAATTTCTAAATCTTCAGATATCTCAGAAACCATACAAGAGCTCATTAAAGCTGACAAAAAAAACGTCTGTACCATAAGCAACATATGTAAAAAAAAAAAAAAAAGTAACCAGAAAGAATTACACTGGGGGGGAGGGGTGGCCAAATTGGTGAGCAGTTAACAGCACTGTATTTTTTCTCAGCTTCAATTTTAACATATATGACAGGATTTTTACACAAATTTTCAAAGAATATATTTCCGAACTTGATGGGTGTATAATTAAACTACTTCTGAGTAAACTACTACAAGAAAAATAAGTTGGGAACCCTTTTCATCACTTTTGTTCCTAATTCCTTCAGAATGAGTCATTCTAAACCTACTATACAGGATCACACAATGAAGAGAGACGTTGTCTATACTCCGCAAGATCAATGAACTTTCTATAAAGATGGACAAACTGGAAAGCAAAATAGGCAACATTTAGGAGGAGTATAAAAACCAGGCAGAGGTGCTGAGTGAAGCTCTTAAACAATAATCTTCACAAATTTCAAATACAGAAAAGGCAATGACTAATGTAGATGGAGGAATGACTGAGAGTGAGAATAATATTGAGTTTTTATGTTATCCCAAAGAAAGAGAAAGAAGATGGTATGCTTCAATTTCTAAATATCTGGCTGCCTAAGACATTGAACATGCCTGAAGCTCTTTCCTTTGGTATTAAGAGGGCACATAGATTACTTTCTAATACATCAATAAAGAAAAATCAACTTACACCAAGGCCAGTTATAGTTAGATTTTTTTTCATCCATGATAAAGATCTTGTTTTAAAACCCCCATGGACTAATTATCCAGTTAAAATAAAAGAAAACATTACAAAAGATTTGACAATGATTATTAAACTTCAGTTATGTCAAAAAGGAAAGCATGCGTATCTCCTATAAAGCACTTAAGGAAAAACAATATTAAAGCACAAATTTTCTTTCCAGTAAAAACAAAGATTTATTGTAGGACAGAAGACATTTAATATTTTGGAAGAAGGAGTTAATACAGTGGAATAAAATTCTAGAAAATGTGAATGAAATGGACTAGAGTTTGTCTACATCTCTCAAAAGAAATGCAACAAGGAAAGTAAAGACAAAAACAGTAAAAAAACAGAAAGATGAATGAAAAATTACTTCATTCTCTTTGTAATATTGGTTCAGTAACACAAAAGAAGTGTATGAATAGTAAGGATCAGATAATAATAGCATTTTTTACAAGGTAAATAATTTTTATTCCTTATTTCAAATATACTTTGTTTAAGTATCCAACAACTGGAATGTCCACAGAGGTTCCTCACTAAAAGAATACAGGGCATAAGTAATATGTCCTATGCAGACTGTTTCAAGGCCCTATCCCTGTATTCTGTCTCCTACAGGCTTTTGAGGGGAGATCTATGCGTGGCAGACAGGGCATTGTCAGACCCCACTCTGATGGACCTCCTGCACATCCACAAAACAAACAGTACTAGAATTATCCATTCTAAAGACTTAAACCTTGCCTGTGATATAAATAGGACCTGCTGGAGAGATAGGTCTGTATCACAGAGACTACCCTATCTATGGAACAGGCTCCCCATCCATGTGAAGCAGAGTTCCTCCCTAATCCAATTCAAGTGCAATTTGGACAATTGGATGGGAAACTGGAAATTCATCCCTGGTTTGGCACTATGTCTCTGATGCAAACAGGTAACCTGTAAATGGCTCATCTCCCAGGCCCATGCTTTCACTTATCAGGGGTATAAGAACTCGTCAGAGATTTGGGATGCATAGCTAGGCTTAAAAAGGCCCTTGTGGTTGTTAGCCTAGTAAACACCTATGAACCTATAAGTTACATATATTAGTGAAGCTAATTAGTTCCAAATAGAGCTTAATCAGTCATACTAAGCATGTCATTAAATGTAAATATCAATATGATGAAACTTGGCTAAAGAAACAAACATTTTAAGTTCTTAATATGGTTGTGTGCTGTTACTAAACACAGTACTTGGAATTTATAATGGCAGCAAAAACAGTGTGCTAAGTTGCATTCTAATTCACATAAGTGGCTGTTTTACCTACACACTAACACCTTTACTCATGGAATTCTTATCATACATTACTGGCATTCTTTCAACACAAGTTTTATTGTTAGGTCTCCTTTAAAGATTGATTAAAGGTTTCATACAAAATAACACATGAAAACCTGAGAAAACATCCACATATGAAATGTAGGAATAATTGTTTTATCTCTAATTATCTTTAGTTACTGTCTTCTTACAGTATCTAGTAGCTATTTATTGTTTAAAGTAACTTGCTAAAAGTGGATACTCATGATTGTCACAAGTTTATCTGTACATGCAGAGTTTCTGGAAAGATTTTATTTGTATTTGTGGAAGTACTTGAAAGTTTAAAGAGTTTCATGTTTTTTTTCTTGATTAGATGACTTTGAAAGTTTACTATTTAAGACCGAAGTGTTTAAATTCACTCTTGAATGCCACAAGCGTTTCTGTGCATGTAACATAATTTAGCTTTAAAAGAAGCTATTTTGTGGTATGAGCCCTTTTGTGAGGCTTTATAAGCTTTAAACGCTTCTATAAGTTGTTGTTCTTACTTTTTACTTCTTCCATAAAGTGAAAGCTGGCTTTCGAACTCACCCTTTCAACAGGAAATGATGTATTAGAATGTTAAAATGGGAAACGTGGTGTGCTTTAAGTATTCACACTGATACATTAACTTAAAATCATTCATATGTATGAATTAAAACACATTGTATTAAATCATACATAAGGAATATACATCATTCTTATAATATAATAGTAAAAATTAGATTTAAATCTAATAATAATTGGTTTGTAGTTTTGATTGCTTGTTATATATTAATAGATTGATTGCTTGTTATGTAATAACAGCTTGACCACACTGCTGTTTATACTAAGAAACTTCTAGTAGGACACAATGATTACATGTTGTGGTATTTGATCTAAAAATCACAGCTAGACTATATTTTGATAGATTTTATTTAAAATATATCTGAGATTAGTTCAATTCTGTCTCATATGATGCATAAACAAGATAGTGGATTGTTGCAAGAAAAGTATATAACAAAAGAAGGAACTAGAATAATGATTTCCTGACATATAAAGGATGGTATATATGTCATTTCAAACAGCATACTAGATATGGATTATAACTGAAGTACGGAGTTCAAGTAAATGGTAAATGGTATAAGATAGATATTATAAGCAGGAATAAAAGGAGATAGGGACAAATATATATATATATATATATATATATATATATATATATATATATATGCTTCCACTTCATATGATCGAAAGCTCATAACATCTAAATTCAAAACAGTGAGACCAAATGATCGAAAATCTAAAACATCTAAAACTCATAACATCGAATCTCAAAACACTGAAAACTACAAAGCAACTATAAATTAAATAAATTAACTTTTTCCCCCACTGTAGTGCGACCTCGGAGTTGGAATATTTCATTTATGGGGTGTGTGGGAGGCAGAGCCCCCCACATGGAGGGTGCAGGGGAACTTGCCCCCCTGCATAAATGTAGAAAAACCTCTTTGGGATGTTATTTATAGTTGCTATGTAGTTTTCAATGTTTTGAGATTCAGTGTTATGAGTTTTAGATGTTTTGGGTTTTAGATGTGGTTTAGATGTTATGAATTTAGATGTTATGGGTTTTCGATGTTTTCAAGTGGAACCATATATATATATATATATATATATATATATATATATATATATATATATATCAACAAAGAAGTGGGATGCAAGTTCAACCAATGGCTTCAACAGAGATACTATTTATTCGACAAAGAACAGAGAATAAACATAAGCGCTTTCGCAGTGTGTCCTCAGACGTATACATATTTGAAATTAAGCTTCCACTTACATACTGTTACTATCAGTCAATAATTGAAAGCATCTGCTCCATGCATTCTCTTCTTAGAGTCATATACTGCATGATCAAAAACAGCATGTTGGATCCCATGTATTCTGATAAAAATACATCTAATGTACTTAAAGCACTTCAGTATTCTAAAAATATACAACACAAAACAATATATATAGACACATAAAATATGTACAATGTCCATAGAAAATGTATATATGCTACAACTCTAAAAAGCTATAATACATATAAAAAGGAGTGTATCTCACCCCTCCTTTTTTACATATGTAAAACATAACAATCCCAGAAATATACTGAATATGTATTAGTGTTTTAGGGGTCTACTCTTTAATATAGGCTTAATAGGGACCTTATCATTCAGACCCTTCCCAGAGTCAGCCCTAAGCCTAACTATCCATTTGGTTTCATTGGTTTCTGTTCTATTTCTCACGTCACATTGTCTACTGTCTATCTTAGTATTTTCAATCATAAAAAACTTTGAAGTTATGTTGTTCTGTGGTATTCTTCACGTGCTTGGCTAACGCATTCGTCATGACCTGCTTGTGAATGTCATACAGGTGCTCCCTAATTCTATGCTTAAATTTTCTATCAGGTTTGCCTGCTTAGAAGGCTTGACAGATTTGAGAAGAAGCCAGATACACTGTGTGCTCTGTGTCACATGTCCCATTTGCTTTGAACCAAAAGGTTCTGTTTAAATCTGGATGCTTATATTGTTTTGACGTATCAATAAATTGGCAAAAATTACATTTACCACATGCCTTAATCTCTCTATCTTGGTTCATGTTGTTAAATCTGGGGTAGCATAACTGCCTTTTAATTTTAGTCATATTCCTATAGACAGAATTAGGCCTAGTACCTACAACTGCTTCCATTTCTGGGTCCGCTGTTAAAATAGACCAATATCTCTTGAATATATCAGTGGCTATTCATACATTGTTAGCATATTTCAAAGACATTCTATGGTTTTTATTACCCTATCTCTTAGTCAACCCTCCTACCACTCTCTCAGAGACATAAGGTTTCCCTTGTTCCCCTCTATCATCTTTAACTTTTTCTGTTATGTTCTTCACTTTCCTCTGTTGATATCCTGTCTGTACAAAATTGTCTTGTAGGCTAGACATTTCAGTTTCAAAATCTTCAGAATCCACACACAACCTAGATAACCTCATCCCTTGCCCCCTTACAATGTTATCAAACACATGTTGTGGGTGCATGCTTGTTCTATGGAGATATGCATTTCTATAACAGTCTTTCCTGTGTGCACCAGTAGTGAATTTACCTTCCTCAGTGACACTGATTTTGATGTCAAGAAAGTCTAATAGCATGGTAGAACTCTTCATAGTGAATTTTAGAAAGCTACATGTGTTATTCAAAAAGCTAAAGCATTCGGCTAATTCATCTTCAGTACCTTCCCATATGAAGAAAAGATCATCCACAAATCTCCTATAGAACTTAATGTGGCTGTTGAATCTACATTTTAATATATGTTCATCTTCCCATACGGCCATAAAAATGCTGGCATAGCTGTTGGCACAGGGTGTGCCCATAGCTATGCATCTAATTGAAGATATATATGGTCATAAAAAATGAAGGCATTATTTTCAAGAACAAGCTCCATTAGCAGTGTTACCAACTCTTTCTGTGCCATGTTCCCTTCCCAATGGTTGTCCAAAAACCGCCTTAACATATATATGCCCTGCTGATTGGGAATCACTGTGAATAGTGGTTGAACATCAAGACTTACCATAGTGTAGCCTGTAAAGCTTCTATTAGTGGTACAAAATTCAAATAGATCTACTAGGAACGTCTTCGAATTTTTTAAGATATATTGGTTTTGGTCAACCAGAGGTCTCATGACCTTTTCCAGATATATGATTCTAATAAGTTGTTAATATTACAAACATGTACAGATTTTGTAAACTGAAAGAGAAATAAGACATCTAACTTGAATAAGAAATCCCCCCCCCCAAATATTGGAATTCCTAATTAATATTAATAACAAAGCAAATGAAAATAAGTCTTATTTATCACAGATTTATAGAATTCTTAGATTAGACTGCTTACACTTAGACAATACTTTTTTGGAATTATTCCACAAAAATTAATAAAGGAAATTTTACAGATGAAGATAAATAATTAGTATTAAAGTCAATAGAAAAAAATATATCCTATTTATATTGGAACATTTTCACCTGGAAATTCTTGCACAGAGCAATTATTACACATAGCAAGGCTGCACATGTATAAATCAAATAGAATCAGATGCTGATTGGATACATATGGTATATGAATCTGAGGTCATCTCCCCTTTTTGGAAAGAAATTAATAACATTATTCAAGCATTGTGATTGGATAGATGTAACATTTCTAAGTCATTGATTTTATTTAATCTGCCCATCCCTGAAATAATTCCATGGACTCAAGTGTCTCTTCTTTGGTCTATACTATTAATAGCTAGGAAAATAGTAATTAAGAATTGGAAGAGTAAAACAACTCCTTCTTATACCGAATTTCTTAGTATGGCAAAAATTGTATGTAGTAGTGAGTTACATACAATTAGGATGAAAACTTCTAATATTACTCATTCCTTTAAGTTTTGTCTAAAACTTAAAGATTTGCTTAAAAAAATATTAACTGCTATTAATTTGCAATACATTAATATATTAACAGCTGTGGACATATGTAAATAGTTATTTGTTTGTTTTATTTTACTCTGATTGTTCTTTGTTATTAAAATAAAATTAAAAAAAAATTAAAAAAAAAGGAATTAAACATTCATGACCCAAGAATAAAACTCACATGGCAAAAAATGTTATAAAGTTGAACACTTTCATCTTCCTTTCTTCAGGGACTTCTTCAAAGCTGTTATGTCTATGCAAACCAAAGTTTAAATCACCTCAGGCATAGTCGCATGACAGCAATCTATTCATATTTAAAGATATATTATCACATAAAAGCACTCTTATAGCAAAATCATGAACAATGATGTCTAAAAATTACTCAAACTTAAATTCTTTAAAAAAATACATTTGTATGTATTTTTTTACAAAAATGTAATAAATGAACTACAGCAAACCCTACATGGCTTTCAGCCAAGTCACAGAACCACAGATGTACTTCTACATTTCACTGCCAGAATTAATCAACATAGAAATGCAGGTCACTTAGTCTCATCCATCTTTCTGAAGTTACCCAAAGCATTTGACACCATCTCTCATTGTAAACTGCTAAATGAGTTTCCCTCCCTAGACTGCTACTAAATTATGTTTTCCTAGTTCAGTACATTGCCAACGCACCTTCTCAAATTTCCTTCTGGTTCTTGTAGGTATCCTCCAAGGCTCATGTCTTCCCCCTTCTCTTTAATATATTTTTAAACCAGCTCTGTTCAGCTGCCAAACAACCTACCATTTTGCAATATGCCAAAATCTCTTACCATCTTCTGCACTGTAACAATTCTTACAAAATTCAAAAAAAAAATCACCCAAACATAATTTCCTTAGTCATTTCCTGTCTAACTGATGTAAGCCTACTCTTAAATCCAAACAAAAGCAAAATAATATTATTCACTCCCAAAGAATGTCCTGAAGCATTCTTTTAATATTACAACAGCCAATAATATTACCGTAGAAAAGGTAACCTATGAAAACTTTGATTTTACCCTGGCTGATTCCTGTCTTTGCTCATGTCCTCTACAAGGATAATAAGGAACCTTCAAGCCACTACAATGTCTGTAAAGCATCCTGATAATAGTTATCTTCAGCCAAACCATAAACCACTTATACAACTGTACTATCTCACCTCCATTTCTCCACATATTTCTCCCCTTTTCCACCAACTTCAAAAAACTTCCTCTTTTCCTTCATGTCTCTCCCCAGTACCTCTTCCGGCTTTCCCTCTATCCCCCCACTATTTATTTTCTTTCAGCTGTTAGATCAACTTACACTGTTTTAATGTTGAATAAACTGACTACCTCTGTCAAAGGTTGTTATATTAACATCATGTTTCCTCAGAATTTCATGTATTACACTATTACTGTATGTTGTTTCTATTCTTAATATACATGTTTCATTAGAACTCTACTAATTAGACCATTATTGTATGTTGTTTCATTCATAGCCGGTGTTAGGCATCCGTTGAACCCACGGCTGTGGGGAGCCCCCCCAGATTATCTCCCTGCATATGAGGGCCCCCACATGACGCCACCGTGGGTTTCTCTGTCTCTTCTGCTCCTTGCTCGGAGCCTCCTGGACATTGTCACGGCTGTGTAGCATTGTTGCACAATTCCATTTTTTTTCTCTCAAAAACTTGCCTGTAAGTTGCAATCAGTCAGGTCTGCTTCAGTGAAGCAAGGGACCTGATTGGCTGCAGCAGTCAAGGAAGCAAGTTCTAGTTTCCTGATTGGCTTTGCTGAAATCGGTGGTCTGGTGAGTCAGTTCTGTGGATTATTGGCATGAGGCATACCTCTCAACTGCCCAGATTTTTCAGAATGTCCAGATTTTTGCTTCATATTTTTGGTTTGCTCTTCATAAAATTTGTAGTTATCTTACAAACCAGTGAGTAATGAACTCACTAAATAATGGCAGGCATTTAAGTTTCAGACTTCATATCCTTCAGAAAATGTATGTTAAAGCAAAGCCTGTTATTCTAGCAAGTTTGAAAGTTTATATGAATAATATTTAAAAAGTGTCCCTATTTTTAAGCCTTTCTACCCCCATTATTTTTCTTTATCCCAATTTTTCTCTCCAAGAGGTTGAGAGGTATGGTGTGAGGATGGATGGAGGATTCAAGTTTTTCTGGAATGACCGTGGGACCAGCAAAGGAGCTATATTTTAACTGCCCTTATAAGGGCAGTTTGTAAAAGATCTGAAAAACTGTCCTGCAATTTAAAAGAGCTGAACTGATCTGGTCTGTCTGTAGGAGAAGCAGCAAGAGGATTAGTAGCAGCCTTCTATCAGCTGCAGAAAAGGTAAGTTGCTGGGTTTATTTTTAACTTTATTTTTTTTGTGGGGGGGGCCTAGGAAGAGGATTGTATTATTTTTTTCGCAGAGTTCTTGTGTTAAGATGATTTGTGTATGTGTGGGGGGTTATTATAAAAGTTTTATTTTGCCTATGTCCAGAATTCTTTTGCTAAGGGATTGAGGAACAGGCTTGTCTGTAATTAATGTTCAGATATGATATATATTTTTTGGTTAGTCTTTCATACGAATATTCATTAATGTATTTTTGTTTTGTATACGATTGTGCTGAAATATTGGTAGTAGGGGGATACTGACTGTAAGAATGCTGCAGAATGTACAGATGTTGTAATGTATACCAATGCAAACCCTGTTCTGCTTGTATTGTTTTGTGTATACCGGCGATGTTTACAACTATGCCTGATGCTACATATACTGGCAATGTTTACAACTATGACTAATGCTACACCTTTGTTCTAGCATACTTTTGTTTTTCTGAGCAGAATTACTGAGAGGTTGGGAGGGGAGTTAGTGGCTGTGAGAATGTTGCAGAATGTACAGCTTTTGTTTTAATGTATATTAATGCAAACCCTGTTATACTAGTATTGTGTGTAATGGCAATATTTACAGCTATCCCTGATGGTACGTCTTTGTTCTATGATAATTTTTTGCTTTTTCCAGAGTTATTGTGCTGAGATGTTGGTAGGGGGTTACGGGCTGTGAGAATGTTGCACAGTGTTCAGATGTTTGCCTGGTATTTGTCTCTTTTCATTAAAACATGTTTGGTTATGCAAAGATTTTTACTGCAAAATCTGTTATTTTAGCATCTTTGTTTGCTCATATGCACATTGTTTTTTAATGTTATGCCTTTGTGTTTTGATTTTGCTTTTACTTCATCTAGATTTATTGTGCTGAGACACTGGGGGGTAGGGGCTGTAAGAATTCTGCAGAATGTACTGATGTCTTAATGTGTGCCAATGCAAACCTTGTTCTACTATTGAAGTTGATCATAACAAAGTTTTAAACAATCTTTGATGTTACGCGTTTATTCTGCAGTTTTTTTTTTTTGCTTTGTCTGGAATTGTTAAGCTGAAAGGTTATTAGAGGAGTAGGGGCTGTCAGAATATTTCACAATGTTTAGATGTTTGACCTGTATTTTTTGTCTGTTAATCATCAAAAAATGTGGATTCACGCAATGCATGCTGCTGGAAAAATCTGTTATTCTACCATCGTTATTAGTTCATAAGCACAGTGTTTTAAATCCCTGATGTTACATCCTTGTCTGTTTTTTGTTTTTTTGTTTTTTCCTCCTCTAGACTAGAAGAGTTCTGCAGAAGGCACTGATTATTTTAATGAATGCTAATGCAAACCCTGTTATTCTAATATCTTTCTAAGTTTATCAAAGCAATGTTTGTAACTATCCTTGATGTTACACCTTTGTTCTGGATTTATTTTTGGCTTTGGAATTACACTGAGAGGTTACAAGGTTGGTAGGGGCTGTGAGAATGCTGCACAATATCCAGATGTTTGTTAGTTTTGGTCTGTTCATCAAAAATGTGGGGTCACACAATACATGCTACTGCAATATCTTATTCTAACATCATTAGTTCATAAGCCCAGTATTTTAAATTCTTAGCGTTCAGTCTTAATGTAGTGCTGTCTTCATCATGTGTGGTTGTCTATGTCCTGTGTGCGAGAGTCTGTGTAGCTGTCTGTCTTGTGTCTCCGTCCTGTGTGAGGGAGACTGCATGGGTGTCTCTCTTCAGTCTTGCTATAGTGCTGTCTTTGTCTTGTGTGTCTATATCCTGTGTGCAGGTGTCAGTGTGGGTGTCTTTGTGTACCTCTGTAAAACTGGCTACCTTGATGCAGTACAGAGGCTTGTCATAATGTAATAACTTTGCTACTAAATACCAGTCAATGTGTGTTTGTGTACATCTGTGAGTGGCTACCTTACTGTGGTACAGGGGCTTGTCATAGTGTAACATTGGTACTAAATTGTATTTATTTATTTCTTTATTTAACATTTATTGATCAGAAACGTCAGAGTAGGACAGAGCCTATTTTCAATGGAGGTCTGGGTAGAAACACACCAGAAGCATGTCTTTGAAACATGGGAGGAAACTGGAGTACACAGCGGAAACCCAGATGAACACAGGGAGGACATGCAGACTCTACAAAGAAGTCACCCCAGCCAAGAATTGAACCAGAGAACCTTTTGTTGCGGGATGATAATGTTAACCCCTGTACTACTGCACCACCTAAGTCAGTGTGTGTGTGTGTGTGTGTGTGTGTGTGTGTGTGTGTGTGTGTGTGTGTGTGTGTGTGTGTGTGTGTGTGTGTGTGTGTGTGTGTGTGTGTGTGTGCGTGTGTGTGCACCATTGTGAGTGGCTACCTTGTTGTGGTATAGGATCTTGTCATAATCTAACATTGGTACTAAATGCCAGTCAGTGTGTACCTTGGCATTTCAAGTCTTCTTAATGGTCTGAATGTAGTAACACTACACAGTGATCAGTAAATGGTGCTGCATGAGCTTGATAGAGAAGGGGGTGTGACGGCAATGTGGCCACGCTTTTTATATTCCCCTGGGTAGGAACCCCAACTTGAAACTTGCTGGGGGCCCCCAAAATGCTAGCACTAGCACTGGCCCTGGTTTCCATTTTATTGTAGTGTTTTCCTTAGAACTCTTAAGTATTAAAACATTAGTCTATATATTTTTATTCTCATTTGGAGATTTACTCCCCATAATTCTGCTACAAAGCAACTTTTCATACCTGGTCAGAATATCTGGGTCAACAAAAAAAAAAAAGAGCGATTGCAGATGTTTGGACAATTTCACATGATTAATCACTGATGTGAGGGATGTAAGAGCCGTCCACACACACACATACACACACAAATACACACACACACACACACACACACACATATATATATATATATATATATATATATATATATATAGGTCTACATTTAAATTTACTCATGTGCTTGGGAAATTGCTTTGAATCATTAAAGGATTTTAGTTCACCCTGTGTGCTTGGAATATTGTTTGGAATTGTTAAAGGATTTTAGCTCACTCTGCTCTGGTTTCCAGTGATTTCTCTTTTCGTGCTGGGCTTAGCTGATGTGTCATTGGATTTGCCTGCATGCTGGTTCACTCATCTTTTGTTGTCACATTAAGTATAGAAACATTAACAAATGAATAAAAAATAAAACATGATCCTCCCAATCATTTAATGCTCTCCGATATTAAATACATTTTATACTGGAACAATAATTCAAAATAGGAGGTTGTTTTGCACTAAAATACCAATAAAGTTTATCACAAATTTTGCTGCATTTATGAAGGGCATGTTTTTCTTTTTTAATACATTTGTTTATAAATGCACTGCTACCATTTCCACTAAACGTCCTTACATAGAAACTATCACAACTTCCATATTTTGCCAAATAAACTATGTCCCTTGAAGTGAAGTGACCCATAGCACCATGTTACCCTCTTTCTTTCTTCAGTCTCTGTAAATGGTGCATATGCCACAAGGAAAAATCCTTCATCTACGTGTACTTATTTTATCGGTCAAATTCAAATTTTCTAATAAAGCTCTTAAATAACTTTTTCTGTTATTAAAAAAAAAATCTTGAGCAACCTCTAGTATACTCTGCATTGCCTAGTTCTACTTGTATAATGCTATTTATTTTTCATAGAAAAAGTCAGTGAGAAGGCATTTGTAAATAAATCTGTGCCTTCCTTCCTCCTATCCATAGTGTTTGCTTGCAGTATAAGCTGATGTTTATTATTTCACCCAGCATCCTTTCACTGACAATCTCAACAAATTTTAAAGGGTACCTACCCTCTTTTTAAAAAAATAAGTTAGTTGTTTTTTATAGAATATCTTTCCTTAGAAATTTATCTAGCTAACATCATGAACTGCCCTTTAACAACATTTGTCTTGATGTACACGGGGAAATTACTTCCAAAATGTGAATATGAATTTCGAAAGGTTATTTTTCTATAAGTAACTGAATGAGATGTGTTGCATATTCTATCCAAAGTAGGTTAACCATCAGAATAATGCATGTTGCACAGGTATAAAAAAAAACTTAAAATTAGTAGTTATTCATTTAATTCACAATATGATAAATTCATTATGTGCATCATTCCAAAGAAAAGAGATGTTGTTTTAAAAAATGACTATTAACCAGCTTCTTAAAACCATCCATTTTACACAAATAATAATATTTCTACTCTTCTAAAAGTAATTTAGCACATACTGGATCCTCAGAAGTTCTCATGGTTACTCCCTTATTTCTGTGTTAAATATCTGGTTCAAAACAAAGTTGTTCTACAGTACTTTCTAATGAGGGGACACACATGACATTTAAATCACAAATATTAACTGATTCCTTTCTTGCAAGAAATTGCCTTTAAAACTATACTCATTCAGCTGTAATTGATGTCCATGAGGATGTAATATCCACAGTACCCAAAACAACGGGTCTATATTAAAATCTCGAAGAGGCATCGACACATACTGAATGAATGCACTAAACCGCAATCGTTCAGAAAAGCGATTTCTTTCCCTGGGAAAGAAATCTCTTGCCCTCAAACCACAAACACACCACTTCAAGCAAATCAAAGTGGGGGGCCCAGGGAAAGAAATCGCTGTTGTAAACAATCGCGGTTTAGTGCATTCGTTCAGTATGTGTCGATGAAGAGGCGTTTGCTGAAATGCCTCTTCGAGATTCTGATATAGACCCAAAACAACATCCTTAATCAGTTTAATTAAGCATTCTTCAGCTCTAACATCCCTTAGTTTCGGGATTACGCAAGCAGAAATTAACTTAGAAATTAACAATTTAAAAAATAATAAAGCACCTGGCCTAGATGGTTTCCCAGCCGAGTTTTACAAATGCTTTAGCTCCAAATTATCCATTATTCTTTATCATCTCTTCGAGCATATTATAAGATCCGGTATCTCTGATCCACACCTGAACACATCCAGAACTATACTTATACCCAAACCAAATACCGACACCAATAACCCTCATAATTATAGGCCCATCTCTATTATGAATGTGGATATGAAAATTATGGCAGCAATACTAGCGAATAGAATTAAAACAGTAATTACAAAAATTGTCTCCCCAGAACAATCGGGGTTTATTAATTACAGACAAACAATGGATCAGACACTTACTCTAGAAGCAATGATTTCTTTATCCCAGATAAATCAAACATCTATCTACACATTGGCTATAGATGCATCTAAAGCATTTGACAGAATAAATGAAATCTTCCTAATAGCTACCTTGCAAAGATATTGCTTTCCTCTACAATTCATTCACTATATAAAAGCACTTCATATGAGAGCCTATACCCTACTACAAATAAACAAATATAGTTCAAGGAAAATAAATATTAACAATGGAATAAGACAGGGATGTCCCTTATCACCTCTTTTATTTAATTTGTATATTGAACTGCTGTTCCTATTAATAAAACAGAAAATGTTTCACAATATCCCATCTCTATTTAAAACTGAAATAGCACTATCAGCCTATGCAGATGATTTAAATATATATTACTCCCTCCCTAATTCTGACTTTAATAAGATAACTAACTCAATAGACCAATTTTCTAAATTCTGAAATTATAAGATAAGTATGAATAAATCAACAATATTCCCTTTAAATATGCATACTCTGTATCCAAGTATTCTTACTCCTGTAAATATTAAAATTAGAGACCAGCTACACTATCTAGGAATAACATTTTATACTGACTCGTATAAATATTACCAAGAAAATGTACAGAAAGTATGGTCAAACATACAAAAAGACCTGGAAAGATGGTCTCAACTTAAACTTCCTTTTCTATCAAGGGTGGCCATTATTAAGATGAATGTTCTCCCGAGACTACTTTTTATGTTTAATGCAACTAATACACTGATACATAATAAAGTTTTTAATAACATTCAAGCAACCCTATCGAAATTTTTATGGCACCCAAGGCCTATAAGAATAAGCTATCAAAAACGTATTTATCCCAAGGATAAAGGCGGAGTGGGATTACTTGACTTTAAACTTTATTATGAAATTAATAGTTGTAGCAGAATAATCAACATTGCAACTTTTAAGGCTGATCCCACTAAATGGTGTCCAATTTGGGTGAAACTATACCATAATTATGTTAAAACACTAGGATTTAACCCCATGGCCCTCCCATTCTTAGATGGAACAGCTAGGAAAAGATATAAATTACAAAACGACTTATGGGAACAAATTAAAATCACTCAACATTTTTTTAAGTCATTGAACCTATATGATGTGTTCCTAACACTGCAAACCTCTTCACAGCAATCCTAATATACAACTTAATGAGAGAATGATCAATCTGAACCCATACCCTCTGTTAAGGGATAAAACAGTAGTTGATTTCCTTCTCCTCAAACAGGATTCGATATTTAACATAAGAATCAAGTTGAATTTGACACTGAAATATACAACTATTGTTAGACAATTAAAAGAAGTATGTCTCAGATACTGGGAAGATATTGACACCCAAGAATCGTATAGAGATTCATGTAAGACCTTATGGGATCTGTTGACTAGGAAAAAAAATGATCTCAAATGTCTATAAATTTGCTTTGTCTATCAAATATAACAGAGAGGCTATACACTAACTACTGGATGAAACAGGATGCTTCTATTTCTTCCAAAGAAATTGCACTGACTTTTCAGAAATCCTCCAAATTTATTCCCCTTCAAAAGTATAGATATACGCAACTTATGATATTAAATAATGCATACTCCACCCCCTCAATATTAAATAAGATGTACAAGGAGCTCCCACCATACTGCCAATTCTGCCCTTCACAAGAGGCAGATATCATTCATATATTTTGGAGTTGTAAATGTTCATATAAATTATGGTGTGTACTAAGAGTCAAACTAGAAAAAATGGGATATGAAAAAACAACCCTATCTTGGAAATTTGTTCTTTTACACATTCCCCCATCAGGACTGACTAACAAACATCTACATTTTCTTATAACAACATTCACGCTAATAAAATATTACATTACCCTAAATTGGAAAGATAGAGCTAAGATGTCATGGGAAGGATTCAGACATGTAGCCAGAAAACAATTGTATGTGCATAAATACCTGTGGTACTCCATGAAGCTAAAGCCAGTACAGAAGGATGTTTGGAAGATGATCAAGGATGATATTCTATCATAACAACTTTGGTAAATTACTATTTCAAAATAACTAGATATAGATGAGTTTTGTATATAGTTATCAATTATGTTTGTTTAACTTTCTGTAACTGGATCTACTGATTTTATTGTATATGGTTTGGAAACTATTAAATTTGAATAAAAAGATATCACAAAAAAAAATCCCTTAGTTTCTTTAAAAAAGGCTGAATGTTTTTAATACAGAAAGGCAGCATATCTAAAAGTTATGTAATGTTCTATCTAAATATAAAGGTAAAGGTCCAGTTTTCATATCATGATCTGCTTCAATTGAACAAAAACTGTGACTTTTTTTGTCATGTAGACTATGGGAATCCAAAACAAATATGTTAACTTTTCCTTAGTTTCAACAAAAAATGGTATACATTAAGATATTTTTCAATTTGCTAGCAAAACCAATAAAAGGCATCCATTTTCTTATAAGCAACATTTACTAAAGTTGTGTCAACAGCTTCATAACTTTCAACACTAGATAAAACACTAAGTTTATCATTAACACATCATTAGTTTTCCATCGCTACAAGACCATTCCCTCTGTTGGCTTTCATACACTATGCATGCATGAAGTTCATTCAAGGCCACCCTTTGAAGCTCATTTAAGTAAAAAATTATTCTTGGGGCAACTATCTTGCATTTGTCTAATGTTTTTTTTTTTTTTTTTTTCAAATAAAGCTTGGAAACTGTTTAGTGTACTTACTGAGATGAGGTTAAACATCTCTTTTTTGCTTAAAATATCTTTTCAATTGTTGATCCCCAGAACATTTTGTTTCAGTGAAAAAGAATTTTAATGTGTATACATTCATAATTCAGATAATGTCTTGACAACAGAAGAAATCATGTAAGGAACAAAACTCATCTTTTTTTGAAAAATCCCCTGTTGCTTCTCTGAAAATTGGGTACTTACGTATTAACGCAACCGGATTTTTAACCCTGTGTAGTTCCTGATATTCTCGCAAAACAACTGTTTACTAAACTAAAAAGGGGTGTGTGAAGTCCAATTCACTTTTTGTAGCACTTTGGTTATGACAGAGGAACTGGACTAACGGCCAAAGTCCTCTTCCTTGGTAGCATCCTCCTTTACCGCGCTAACTTCATGGAAAATAAGAAAAACGCAGGGCAGAATAAAATTATGGCAGATTCCAAAGATGACAAGTGGGTCATTTGCAATAGCAGCATATCACCTTCTTCTTCTTTTTCTGGATGCCTTGTACGAGGCACAGCTTGTAAGCTGCTGTTCTTACACAAAAAGAGGTAAGTATGCAGAAAACCGATAAAATCTAACATCAGTGGCTTGACTGGAGAAACTAGCTGCAGTGTTTTGAACATCTGATAGGAAGCAAAGACAATCGAGGGGATTTTCAAGTAGAAAAAATGGCAGTACTGCAAAATCATTTTGACATTCTTCATTCGAGTTTTTTTTTTTTTTGGATTACCCTCTCTATTGTAATTGATCCCCAAAGTGAGACTATCATTAGGGGAATGAAAGGAAGTTAACAGATTCAAAAGATTTTGCAGTACTGCCATTGTTTCTACTTGAAAATCTTCTCAATTGTCTTTGCTTCCTATCGAATGTTGTGATGCAGGTAAAAGGGCACAGACACTGCAGCTAGTTTCTCTAGTCAAGCTACCGCAGTCGGTGAAGAAGCAGCAGCGGAAGAAAATGGTGTCTACTTTCCCAAGCCATCTGTTTACAACCCGGCCTTCCATTAAAACTTAAACATGTTTGACCTTACTTGTAAAGCACAAATTAGACAGACCTTACAGGGCAAACCTAAACATCCATTCTTCAATTTTACGTCAGTTATCGCAGCATGAAAATCTGGTTGTGATAATACGTAAGTACCGAAAATTGAATATTACTTAAATTATCTATATCTATATCTATATCCATCTAGCTCTCTATTTAAAATACTCCATTCTGGTTGTCTTTATATCTCATGGTCATGACCTCTGAGTCTGTCTTGGAAACGTCTCCAGTCCCCTGCTCTTCAGGTTATAAATTGGTCTGAAAGCTAATCACTAACACTGCAGCATATGTTGAAACTGTTTAATTTACTTGATGCTGTGAACCTAATAAAATATTGTTCAACCTTTTTTTCATCATTCTTGACAATTTCTAAGGAACAGGGCATGTTGATGTTACTAGCTTCAAATACAAACTTGATTGGATGCCTCTGTATTTTTGAAAACCAGAAAAATACTCCAGATTTTATAATTCTGCCAGATTGGAGGCATTCTGTTTAATTAAAGTGCTTACACGATCTAAGCCCACAAGATGGAAATAAGAATGTACTTATTTTTAGAGACAGTACACTGCTTTTACTTATGCCAGATGTCAATGAATGCTGAAAGAACCTACATTCGATCATCAGGTACAGACAAAAAAGTCATCACTTAAAGGGTACTGAAATATAGACTGCATAAGACAGACTTCAGACTTCAAGAGGTCATTGTCGTAGTTTGCAACATTCAGGAAACCATACAAGGATATAGAATCAACCAGAAAGGTTCAGAAAATGTATAACTGGCTTATCAAGTGATGGGCCAGAAATGAGGGCAAATAAAAGCAATACATATCTAAACAGATCAGGCAATTTAACATGATATGAATATCTATAACAATGACACAGGGTGAGAACTAAAAGAAACATATTGAAGTAGAAGGTAGAGGGTAAATAACTCATCCTGTACCTGAATTTATGTTTCTGGAATAGAGTGATGGACCCATGGAAAAAAATAGCCAAAAAAGATAGTTGAAAGCAAGTCTGAAGAGACCTTGACAAATGCCTGAGAAAGGAGTATGGAACAGAAAGCCCTTAAAAGGGAGGGAAATGCCCCAAAGCTAGCTGTATTGTAAGAGCAGACTCAATAGACATGACTCTTCCTTTATCTAGGTAAAATGTGAATAAATGAATGGATGGCCAAATGCCAGCGCTTCAGTCAGGAGTGTTGTCATCCAAAATTGAAAGGCTGCAAACTTTTGAAATGCAATTACATGACCTTGTAATTGCTTCCAATGCTACTGCCAAACCTACTTAATGAATTCTGTTCCCCAGTGTAGTACATTACTCCAGCCTCATGTAATGAAGCACCTGACTCCTTTCTCTTCCTCCTCATCTATATGAATGCCACACCTCTCCTGATCTCATGTTCATGCCACACCTCTCCTGATCTCATCTTCATGCCACACCTCTCCTGACCTCATCTTCATGCCACACCTCTCCTGATCTCATCTTCATGCCACACCTCTCCTGACCTCAGCTTCATGCCACACCTCTCCTGATCTCATCTTCATGCCACACCTCTCCTGATTTCATCTTCATGCCACACCTCTCCTGACCTCATCTTCATGCCACACCTCTCCTGATCTCATGTTCTTGCCACACCTCTCCTGATCTCATCTTCATGCCACACATCTCCTGATCTCATCTTCATGCCACACCTCTCCTGACCTCATCTTCATGCCACACCTCTCCTGACCTCATCTTCATGACACACCTCTTTTGACCTCATCTTCATGACACACCTTTTCTGATGTCTAACATTTGATTATTTTTCCTCTCCTACTAAAGCTTTTATGCTATAGACAAGTGCACATCTTTACTCATTACACAATTCTGAAAAGGGTGACAGACCTTTAAGTGTATTCCTTTTTAAATCAGACTTGGCAAAAATTGACATATGAACTCAGCAACATTCTCTTAACTCATATCATAGGGTTTTCAGGGTTAGAGATTACCTTAATCCTTAATCCCACAACTGCCAGGTTCATAGGTTCATAGGTTGGTACTAGGCTATCGGCCCTAGGGCCTGTACAAACCTAGCCAGAACGATTCCCTGGTTATTTCTTCCCGCAATATTTACTTCCCATCTTTAATTGTTTCACTTTGCAATGTAGACTGCCGTACCACCATATGTGTACCACTCCCCTAGCTCCTATACACCAAATCATGCAAGCATATAGTTGATTCCGTATAAATGTGAGTGTAGGAATACGTGTGTGTGTGTTTTGTGTACTGTATACCTGTAAAACACAGTGTTCTGCAATGCACAACAGTGCCACACAATGTCAACATCCATTTGTTACATTTACCATTACACTGCAGGGCATTTAAGCCATCATGTTCTACAATCACATTTTCCTGCTCCACAAGTGTCCTTGTGCTGCCATTGCTGTGGCTTGATGTTTAGACATGTGAGCCCTTCTGAGTGAATGCTGGTGGATGCAGGTGCCAGTGTGTTCCCTATCCACAGTAGTTGTATTCATACATTTTTAAGAGCTATCACTAATCCTATTGCTTGTTGGTGCTTTCTGCACTTTGAGTTTACATAGAAACATACCCTTTTTCTTACAATAAGCAAGGAGGATCTATAAACTGAATAAGGATTTCCACTGTCCTTGCTATTGAGACCAGAGGATGGTGAATAACAGTTCTTTTATCTGCAATTGTTTATTTTATTTTATTTATTTATTTTTCTGAGATGAAGTTATGTAATTTTTTTTCAGTAATTTGTCTCCCACTCCATTGCTACATCCCCATGATCATCAACTGTTATTCTCTATTGGCCAATTCTTTCTGCAAATCTCCTAGCAACCTTGAAGACTGAGAGAGGGAGCCAGGGATCATGGCTATCTTCCAGCAATGGATAGAAGAGACTTTTTGTTTTTTGATTTTTTTTACATTTTTAACCCCCCCCCCTTGTCCAGAAATCACAGTGGAATATCTACTACACTGGACCCAGTATGTTTGTCCTGTTTCTTTTACTTGCAGTTTCACTTAAGGTATATGTCCTAATGAGCTTGTACACTACGGAGTCCCTAATGTAAGAGGTCTGAAACTGGTGGGACTGTTTCCTTCTCCACAGGGAGAATGAGCTAACAATGGCCATTCAGTCCCACCTATCCTTAGGCAATTATTCATGCACCAGGACCACCAATCAAATCTGGGTTATCCAAGACATACATAGAGGGGAAATGTCTATGCAGATCAGGCTATATTAAAATGGAGTTACTTTAATGAACATTTCAAGAATGAATATTCCAATAGGAATTATTGCATGCCTTCTTTTACTAGGCCTCATTCCTAGACCGTCAGGGTTTGGCCTTTGGTTAATCACTATAAACCATGGTGCAGTGACCAATAATTCAATAACTTGGTAGTGATGCATGAAACTGGTACCTTGATTGTAGTTTACTCCCATCAGATTCAGTGAAATGGAATTCAAATACATTGTAAAGCATCTGACTCTAATAAAAAAAGGAGGATTCCTTAAATATCCCATGCTGGAGAGATTTTTGACTTCTGTCAGCAAAATATGTTTTTATTTTATTTATTTATTATTTGTTTTACTGGAAAAGTCTGACTGGGACAGAGCCCATTTTCAGTGAAAGCCCAGGGAGAAATGCCCCAGAAGCATGTCTTTGCAAACTATAACCTGATCAAATTTTCCAGTATGTCAGAGCAAGTTATAGTTAGTTGTGAGGAATACTTTCAGTGATTGAAGGATTTGGAGGAAATCATTCAGAGAAATCAGTTTCATCAAAATCGACAAGTGGTAGCCATCAAGTTCCCAGTGCTGAGTGCTTCTTTCTCTCTACACTTGGAACAAATTTAGCATATAGTGCAGTAGAATGTATTATGTTTTAAGGAAGAAGGTTGGGAGCCCTTCTTTATACTTATGTGGTTCTGCATACAAAGCTGCTGAACTCTAACAACAGTGCAGAAACAGTACACAGCTGGAAGGTAAACCATGTGCATTTAAGGTGGCCCCAGAGTCCTAAAATGTGAAATAAAGAAAAGTATATTTTCAGTGCAAACTGGGACCACAAAAAGTAAACATGTTCTATGCATACAGTGTCAAAAATAATGGTTAAACAGTGATGTAGATAGAAGTAAAGCCTTCATTCTTCAGAGTACAAGTAGCAGGTAGCAAATATGTGCATATTTAAATGCTTTAGAGTGCCTCAGAATATATGTGTGTGAATGAGAGTGAGGATAGAGGAATGGTGAGGATGCAAGGAGTAGAGGTGGTGAGTTTAAATACTTGGGGTCAATAGTTCAGAGTAACGGTGAGTGTGGAAGAGGGGTGAAGAAGAGAGTACAGGCAGGATGGAGTGGGTGGAGAAGAGTGTCAGGAGTGATTTGTGACAGACGAGTACCTGTAAGAGTGAAAGGGAAGGTCTGTCTACAAGGGAGTAGTGAGACCAGCTATGTTATGCGGGTTGGAGACAGTAGCATTGACAAAAAGGCAGGAGTTTGAGCTGGATGTGGCAGAATTAAAGATGTTAAGATTTGCACTGGGTGTGACGAGGGTGGACAAGATTAGGAATAAGTATATCAGAGGGTCAGCCCAGGTAGGAAGGTTTGAAGACAAAGCCAGAGAGGCAAGATTACGTTGGTTTGGACATGTGCTGAGGAGGGATGCAGAGTATATTGGGAAAAAGATGCTAAAGATGAAGCTGCCAGGTAACAGGAAAAGAGGAAGGCCTAAGATAAGGTTTATGGATGTGGTGAGAGAGGACATGCAGGTGGTTGGTGTGACAGAGCAAGATGCAGAGGACAGGAAGAAATGGAAACAGGTGATCTGCTGTGGCGACCCCTAACGGGAACAGCCGGAAGAAGATGATGAGAGTGCCTCATTGGGTCTCTGTGGTATGCGGAACCTAGTATTTTCTTTTGCCATATAATGTTATGTAGAAAATATTTCCAATTAGATTATTTTAAAACAAGATCTTTTGATGTTTTAGACTTTTGGCATACTTTTGATGTTGTAGCATGGCCTCATTAAAGTTTTCCAAATTTTACTCCTTTTGAAGGAAAATGCACTAAATCAGATTGCATAAAAAAAAGACAGACAAGCACAGCTGGTTTCCCCTTATACACAAATGGATGTAAACATAGCTCATTCACCTTAAGGGAAATGACCAATATACCTTAATTAGTCCCATTGTCTTAAACTAAATAACAATACACCCTTGTTTTCTATGTTCCTTAATTTAAATAACCAATATAGTTTCATTTCTTCTAACTGAAAACAAAATTGTACCTTACCCTATTCCTGGTTAGTTAAACTGATGCACCTCCATTCCATTCCCCTTAACTTAACTAATAAAACCCACTTCCCCTTCATGTAAATAAAATATGTACTCCTCCACTTTAACTTCAGTGTCCCCACTGTGACTCCTCTTAAATAAACTAATCAAAATATACTTCCCTTATTTTTATTATTAGCCCATTCATAGTGAGGCATATAATACTGCTGCCTTTGTTTAGTTAACCATATATGTTGTTTGATCTGACATCATAACTATACTTTCAGTGTTTTTACCTTTCTTATATTTTGGGAATTTCAATGATATGCTGACATATTACAGTATTCTGCATATTACATCCAGACCTATTATCAGAGAAGATATTTGATCCAGGCAGGAACTATAACTGAAAAAAATATCAGTTTGAAAGGAAGATATACTATTTGCAATGAAATCAGGAATACAGAATGCAGAACATTTTATTTTATCACTAAACTAGCTCTGAGCTTAAGAAGGGCTGTTACACTTATTTACTAAAAAAAAAAAATATAATAATTTATTGTCCAGGTTACAGAGTTAATGTGATTGGGTTCAGCCTAATAAAGCAATAAAGCTGTGTGGATCTAGCATGTGGTATCACTATGTGCAAGTCAAAGACTGGAGTCATGGCAGCAGAACAGATTAACTTGCACTAGGCCTCACAGTGGAAACTAGCTTTTGAAATATGGAATGTTACTTCATTGTTGGTGAAAGAGCACCAGAACTTTTCAAGGATGTTAAAGATATCGGCAGGAATTTGCTAGTCTTACTGTTACACATAGCACTGGTTCCCAAACTATATTCCTTGAGTGGCGGTGGTGGCAAGAATGTCTCCCTCACTCTCTCCCTCCGTCTTTTATTCTGGATTTGACATTCAGGCAGTACTTTGGGTTGACATGAGAATACTCACAAGCTGCTAGATGGTTACTATTCAGCTCGAGTTTGTGCCAATAAATGACAGGGTCTACTCGTGTGAGTGCAAGTTACAGAAATGAAATCTGGTGGATGTTTCTGTTTGTTTTCCTAACAGCTGTATGGAGTATTTGGTCTTCTTGGAGGCTATTGCTGTTGTCTCAATAAAATGCTGCATATTGATTCTGAAGTTTTATTGGGAGACTTCAGAGCTCACATCGAAAATGATGAATTTACCTGGAGGTATGTGAATATAAGGAATGACTTGACAGACTTAAACAAGAGTAGTGAATTTTTTTTGGGATTCCATGCTCCTCAGAGATTATCCATAGCAAACACCTTGCTTCAAAACAAGGATGTTCATAAGTGTACCTGGTGCCAGGGCTCACTGGGCCGAAGGTCAACGACTGACTCTGTGATCATGTCATTAGACCTCAAAATATATGTTCTAGATAAATGTCAAGAAGATAGCTAAAATGTCACGTGACTGGAGTGATAGTTGGCCAGACCCAGCAATCCCAAACATGCAGTGATAATTTTCAAAACACCTTGTGGATACTTCTGTGTGAGATTAATTTCACAATATGCCATTGTTGGTCTGGGATGTGGATTGTGAATGAGTCCAGTTAATTACTTCTGCTGCCGAGGAAGCTGCAAGGAACTGTGGACAAATATGGTTGCCGCTTGTTATGGTGGTAATCTTAGGATCTGCTGTTGGACATCAGCAATGAGAGTTGTCAGGCTAAGAAAGAGGCATTCCCTGCAATGCTGTTGGTGGTGGCTGTCTCCAGATATTACTGATAGGTATCAACAATCAGAAAGTCAACAGATATATCAGGCTTTGAAACTCAAGTCTTGGTATGGGAGAAACTTGGTAAGGCCTTGGGCAATGTCATCCAGATAGCCCCAAAAGTGGTTCAGTCCAGCAGTCCAGTAACTTCAGAAGCAGCTTACTGCCCAGGTTTCTCGAAATTATGATGGAGAAATGCTGACTTAATCTGGGAACATTATTGAGAGGTGGAAAGAATTGTTGACTGATTTCTGTAATCAGTGAACAAACCCTCATCTAGAAGGCTATCTCAGAAGCAAATGATAGAAATGGATCCATTTCAGTTGATGAGGTAGCTTCAGCATTTAAACACTTCTTCTTTGGCATTGTAAGAATAGCTGGTATGTGATGGCCAGAAATGCTGAAGATATTAGACTGTGTTGAGGTAAATTGAGGCAGAGGCCCTCATTTTTATAAAGGAAAAAAATAAGAGTGAGCTCTTAAAAGAGGGTCACGTTCCTCATCCACCCCTTGAAAACTGTATGTCAGTGAAGGAAAGTTTGTTCAAGTATTGACGGTCTGATCCAGGATGAACAGTGAATATTCCATCATAGCCATGGAAAATTGAATCAGCTATTTCTTTCTTTCTTTTGTTACTGTACAGTTAACAGACAGAGCAATGGGAGTTTGCCAGTTGTATATATACATATATACAATATATTGTGTGTGTGTGTGTGTATATATATATATATATATATATATATATATATATATATATATTAATGGTATATATAATATATTAATATATATAATGATATATATTGTATATATTTGGTAGACTTGGAGAAACTTCTAGAAAGTGTCACAATAGTACATTATTCCAAAGCCACCACTGTGTGCCACTTGGTCCTTGTATCTGAGAAGTGTGGTCCACATTTTTAGAATTACATCAAATTCACTAAAGGAGATCCTACAGAGCCACCATCTTTCTATTTTTAACGTTATACATTGTTTCTTATCCGTTTGGTGATTTTAAAGATAAGATATCAAGACACAACTGTAGCTTTAAGAGTATCAAGTTTGAGAATGTGAGGTTGGAGTTTTTGTTGTTGTAGATTATGTTATCCTGTTTTCATTGAGCGACTGTGATCTCCAACATGCACTGTCATAATTTATTGTTGGGTATAAAGAAATGGGATAAAAATCATAATTTCCAGATCAGATGATATAGCTCTTTCTAGGCAAATACTGTTGTTCCCCTGTGCAGATAAGGGGTGGAGCACCTATTTCAGATAGAAATGTTTAAATATCTTGAGCTGCTTTTCATAAGGGAAGGTGGATGCATTAAGGAGATTGATCAGCTAATGCACACACCAGCAGTGATTTACAAAACTAGGGTGGTAATGAGGCAGTTGAGCCATAAGATGAAGCTCTCAGTTTACTCTATGTCCCAGTTTTCATTTATGGTTAAGACAAAGAAAAGTACATCATGGATAACAATGCCAGTAATGAGTTGTCTTTGCAGAGTAGCTGGGCTCTTTTACTGATACGGAATGAGTAGTTCAGCAGTCTGCGAGAATCTCTGAGTAAAGCCACTGCTCTTTAGTGATCAGAGGAGGTCAGATGAGGTCATGTTTGTACCTTGTTAGATACACCTAGGCATGGCCACTAGGTGGGTTTTCCATGACAAAGGAGGGCACATCATATGGATTATATCTGTCATCTTGTTTGGGAATCTTTATGGATCACTCAGGATGAACCTATTGCTGCTGAGGAAAAGGACATCTACCTTGCTCAGCTTGGGATCATACCAACACTCACCTTACAAATGCTTTAAGAAATGATGGATGGCTAGATGGATGTTGGGAAAATAGATTAAATAACTAAAAAAAAACCTCTTTAACATGCTTAATGATGGCTGTGAAACACATTGCAATGGGGAGCTACACTGCTTGAGTCTTCTCCATTGTTTATCAACAAGTTAACTTTAATTTAAAATCTTAAATCTGATGGCCATAGGATGTGGTCTCATAAGTCACTATACTGGTACAAACATATTATAGAAAACACCTATAAATATAAATCACTAAACGACTCATTAAGTGTAGCTTGATCACAACAGCATAAAGGAAACGTGCACTATTGCCTTGAGCAGCCTCCCCTAGCGATAGGCTTTATACTGAGAACCCCGAACATACCACCAAAGAGACTTTGGCCTAGATCCTCAGACCCCTTTCTCTCCACTCTCCCTCTGAATTTCAACATCATTCACTGTTCACTTGCCCCACGGTAACTGTACTTTGAATAAGCTGTTACATACATACATACATTCCAAAGTAGACTGTTAATATTATTTGCACAATGGCCTTCTATACTGACCCAAGATAGAAAATTCCTACCACCGCATATCGGGACTTCACAATTACTGTTTTTCACCTCTTAATAAACAAAATGATGGTATGAGGCAGAGAAGTCTAGCTAATTTTAGACGGATGCTAGTAGATTGTCACCATTATTCAATAACTATCGTCTTACCAGTGAATAGATCAGTAAATCAATGGCCAGGTACAATCTTCATAAAAGTGAATGAGTAAAAGTACTTTAGAAAAAACTGACATAGGTAGTAAAGTTAGTTAAATATAAAAAAAGAAACGAGCAACTGTGCAGGAAAAAGAAAATAATCATTAAAAAAGAGATTGCAAGAATGAAAAACATCTATGTACAGCTGCGCCTTTTTGCCTAGCCTTAAGCACAAGAATTACTGACCCTCAGCTAAAGTAGCTGAATACCCAGGTAGATACAGAAGTGCAAAAACCTAACCTCACAAGTCACAGGCTTCAGGATAATTCTTCTCTCGCCTCTCTTGCTGTCCTCTTCTCTTTTCTTCTGAGTTTTCCTGTTAATCGTCTACATAGTTTATATTGCTTCATAAAGATTGTAGATGTGATTGTGCAGAGTTTTACATTTTCATACTAATTATTTTTTTAACCTGATCTTGATTAGCTACCTCCTTATAGAGTGTTCTTATTTTTCTTTTACAGTTCTTTATCTTTCTGGCCTAACAGTAATCTCAGATCTTATAAACAAATGGAAGAACAACAATTCCTACTTTACAGGTCTGCTATCCATTTCACATCCTGTGTATTAATTGTTGTATTGATATTGATCATAAGAATGCAGTGATAAACGTGTTACTATTTCATATGCTTTATATATACTGCATAAAAAAATTTACAAATCATACATTTTAAATGCTACTGAAAAAATCACTGCAAATATCCAGTCACGTATTTTGCTTTAACTGCTGCAGGTTTTAGAAGGCTCACATTGCTGTTACATTCTGAATCAGAAAATATTGCCATATTTATTCTCAAACATCACAGCTGCACTTTGCTTGTATTTTAGTTAATGATGTACTGCCTATTATACAATGACCCCCCCATTAATATTCGAAAACGTGCATGCTGATTGGCCAGCCCAAACAGCCTGCCCGTTGTAAATCCCACAATATACCAACGAAAAAAGTCCAGTCACCTGGATTTCTTTCCACTGATATATTGTTTAAATTTTATTTTCTTAAAAAATAAAAATAAAATCTTTAGTCCCTGCTCTGGACATGCCAGACAAGCAGCTTGGACAAAATACTAGGGAGATCAGGTACATTATTTAAAATTAAACACACGTACCTAATATCCTGTGTATTTCTTCCATGCTGTATCTCTCCTACCCCTAAACTGCCCTAAAGTTTTTTTTTTTTTTTTTTTTTTTTAATTAAAAATAAATAAATAAATAAATAACAGAAAACAAAAATGGAGCAACAGAGACTTCCTTTTCTCCGTTGCTTCTGTTTCAAAGCATTGATGTACTAGGTATGAGTGAGAACACAAGTCCCATACACATGCGCAGTACATCAACACAAGGAAGCAATATACCATCAGCCGCAGAAGAACAGTAATGCGCCATTATACAAAGACATTATTTAAGAAAATTACGTTTTTTTTTCTTAAATAATGTCATTGTATAATAGCAAGAACTGACTCCATGGTTGTGGTATATTGAAATTTACTCATGGTTGGCTTTATTTAATCACTCGGGCTTTGCCCTCATGATTAAACCACGCCAACCATGGGTAAGTCTTCAATATACCACACCATGTCATCGGTTATTGCTTAATTAAATCATATCATTTCAGGACTAATAAAACACATACATCAACAGAAAAGTGAATAAGGTAGAATGCATGTTCAACAAAATAAAAATGCTATCAACTTCATTTGTGAATTAGTGAATTAGAAAGGTACAGCAGTATCCATCACATTTCAACATTTCTTCAAACTTATTGATACAATCCAGATCTGTAAGCTCTAACAGCTCTTATTTTAAGTATGTTTATGAGACTGGAATAATACATTGCATATATCCAGAAATACAGCATTTTGGATTATTTGCATTAATTAAAATAAATGTTCATATCTAAAAGTAAAAGCGCAATACCACAGGTATAAAGTTGTCCCAGCCTCCTGAAAGCAGCCATATTGCCTAAACCTGGCAAAGACCCTGTTGCACCTCCATATAGACAAGTTTCATTTCTGAGCATGTGCAGTATTCAGAATTCTTTGTTGAACATCAGTAACTTCAGCAATCATGGTGTTCATTAATTTTTATTGGCCACATTCGCCCGATGCCCTGAAGCTATTACAGTTTTATCTAACATATACAGACCTTCTTCAAAGCCATATATACTGTTACAATGGTCAATGTATGTCTACTGCAGTTTCTATTTAACATCTTTCAATTTCAAAATGGTAACAGAAAATGATTCCCAGCTCTTGTCTGTTCTAGAAACAAAATACTTAAGACAACTGTATCAGATCCTTTTCACAGCATTGGAATTAAACCTTTAGTTTCATGCCTAACCAACATGAACTTTAATACATATAATTAGTTGTCCATTCAACAAAGCTGTGCATTCCTTACGCATCTTTTGAGATGGTATATTTTACTTTCACCAACCTTTGGGATATATTGCTAACATGTCTATTTCCTTGTTGATGATTTATGTCAAGTCCTGTACATGACAGTTTCAGGCAGACTATCTTTTCTAGTTGAAACTCTCTTCTATGCCCTGCTTGAGTTAACCCTCCAAAATAATGTGGAGGACATGCTGACTACTGCCAGGTTTTCTCATGAATACAGTGCATACATGTCTGAAGGACTGGACAGACCTAATCATATCCATAGAACAGAGTGTGCTGTAACCTCTGAAATGGTCCTGTATCCGGTACTAGTCTACATTAGGCAAACGATGAGGCTCAAAGGCCTGGAAAAATACCATATGTATCTTCTTAAATTTTCTGTAAAATCCTTAAGTTTCCCTAAACCTACACCCTACAATGCATACTCAGTAACACCCCAAAGTTCAGTGGACAATGGTTGTTAACAGGGCATGTCACTACTATACAAGTTGTGTGACCCCTTAAGATACTCCTGCCCCCCTTAAAGTCAGCACTCCCATGGAATCTCAAGTCTTCTCTGGGGATTCTAGAATGGGACTTAAGACCCAAACATATACCTTAGTGCCTCTCCCAGAATATATGAGTTACACGCATGATGTTATTATAGGTGACTTAATTCTACCTGTGATTCATAGTCATTTCCAATGCAGTAGGAGGACTCCAGTTATCCCACTGGACATTAGAGATGAGCTTTAAGGAAGATCCTATATATGCAACTGTCATTACTGATGGGGGGGGGTTAAGAAAATCCTACATAACCTACACTAACAGTACACAGGGGGCCAGAAAGGAGTTTTTTCTCTCCGATATTGATTATACTGATGAGATGCTTAGGGACCCTCCCCACACCAGACCTCCCTGACACTACTGATATGGCAGACTAAGTTGAATCTACCACTCCACTCACTTGATGGTTCATGAAGTGTGCCTTTGTGTACCACAATAATTCAAAACTTGTTAACCACAGAATACAAACAGCAAAGAAAATCACACAAAATGCCACACAGCCCACTGGGCCCTCCAGTGAGTTTAATATTTCAATAAAAGAAATAAAACAATACTTCTGACAACCAGGCTTTAAGCGCTTTCATCCTGCTTAGTCAGGACTTCCTCAGAAAACCTTAACCAACATTTGTTTCCAACATTCAAATACAATTCCTTTTAGCCATGTGATCTTTAGGATTACTCATCCAATCAGATTTTCTTTAAACAACAGTAGAAAAGTCATTCACATTCAAAACCCCTCTCCTTCTTCTTATGTCTTAAAATTAAAAAAAAAAATGGCAAGGCAATCTTCCAGCGATATTTATTCAGGCTAATGCCCCTGGCAGACAGCAGACAAGAAACTCCAAAAAGATTTCGCCCCCTGGCATCTTCACTGGAATAGTTCAGTCCCTTGCAGTCTATTCATTTATATACCCACATTTTTAAAGGTACATAAACCTATAACATATAAAGTCGCCTACTATTTTTTATAAACATCATGAAACAAATACATATACAGGGACTCAAAGATGGCCGCTGTTCTGTGAGCACTGCTAGTACCTAGCTCTCTGAATCACCCTGGATTAAAACAAACCCAGAAGACAAACCAGTTTTAAATTCATAAAAATAACTCTGTATATCAACTCTGAACAACATTTAGCAACTAAAGGAAAAGAAAATGTGGCAGATTTCTTTCTGAACCAACAGAATTAACTACGATTCATGAAAGTCAGTGTAAGACATGTGGTGTTAAGGCCCTACAACTGAATGCTAAATCCGGATAAAACTACAAACTGCAAGATGTCGAAAGAAGACAAAAATATGGAAACTACCATAACCAAGACAAAATTCATGGAATTAGCATCACCAGAAAAAGACTTAACTATTAAGAGGCAAAAGACAACTAAACAAACAGATAATTCTAAAACTGTAAACAAAAACAAGTCAGACCAGCCAGCTAACCTGGAAGATATAACACTGTCCTTCTACCGATTCAAGAAGCAATAAAAGATTTATCCTTGCAATTGCAATCCTTTGGTGACTCATTCAGCCAAATAATAACCAGAATGGAAAAATCAGAGTCCAGAATAACAGAAAATGAAATAGAAATAGACTCTGTATCTAAAAGAGCTGACTCCCATGACAAAGAAATACAAAGTTTACAAGCTAAAATAACAGATCTGGAAGCAAGGTCCCGAAGGAATAATATTATCATAAGAGGAATCCCAGAAACGGTAACTCATAATAACCTGCTACCAACCATCAGACAGATAATAAGCACCTTGTTAGATGAATCAGAAGAAACACAGCAAATGTTAATAGAAAGAGCACACAGAGCTCTGAGAGAAATACAAGCCTCACTGAAACCAAGACCTGTTTATATCAAATTACTGAACTTTCAAGACATAATCAAAATCATATTGGCAGCAAAGAAGAAAGGTACACTTACCTGGAACAGTAACAAAATATCCTTTGCACAGGATCTCCCTCTGCAGATAAGGCAAGCAAGACAACTCTTCCCCCCATACTGCAAGTTCGTAATAGACAAAAAAATCAAATTCCAGATGAAGTACTCAAATACATTTATTTTCTACATGGAAGGAGTCAAATACATGGTCGCTAGTCCAAAAGAAGATAAAGAGATCTTTTTGCTTGTTTTCAAGAAGATTCCACCCTCAGAAATGAAGTAAATCCTTAAAAAATGACAGGCGACCCTTGAGTATCAAAACAGCAATCTTTTTGGCTGGGATTTAACCTTCTACAACTCCCCTGGGCTGCCTCGGCCTTTACATACTCGAATTGAGCCATGTGGTTCACAGGAAAAGGAAATACATCCAGGCTAGGAACTAAAATTTGGACGACGTTTCCGTTGCACGATTTGCAAGAAGAAGCTACTTCCTTGGACTTTGGAGGTTCAATTCATTCCCCCTACGATCTTGAGGGCTCTAAGTTATGATCAGAATCAGTTGCAAAGAAGATATAGAGCTCAATTTAAGTTCTCTTGCTTCAGGAAATCGAAATGCGACCCCATCAACCAAGGAGCAGTAATCCAAATGGAAATTGACCAGCAAACTACAATCTAAATCTTATAGGTTTTAAGGTACTGTTGCACCAAGCCCTCCTCACATTTGTATATACATTTCTATGAATATAGAGGCTATAGCTAGGTTTTTGAAGGACAGATAAGAACCACATGATATAGTTAATGAGACTGCTATTAAATGTCAAGAGGATAAAATGAAGGGTGCCTGATATATAACCTTAAGAAATATAAAGTGTATTGGGGAGACTAAACCTCTAGAACACACAAATACTATTCAATAGCCTGCAGATAATATATTCAGACAGATATGCAAGCTGCAAATGAAATCCTGACCGGCTTGGCTGTTTAAATTTTTTTTTCTTCTTCTTCTCTCCTCTTACCCCTGACCATAGACCACTGTGTTCAAGTTTTAAAGGCACATAAAATGGTCTAAAATAGTTAAATAAATGAGGATAAAGAGGAGTTGAATGTAAACAAATGTAGATTTACCAAGCATGACATTTGACTAAGAATGTTATATCTTAGAACCTGATATAATTCGCTATGAAAATGTTTAGTATTATCTTGTTTGAAACACATTTAAAGTAGAAATAAGTCACAAGTTTTAAACCATAAATGTTGTACGTTTAAATTGTATTAACATGACTGTATACATTTTTTATTGGAAGAGCTTAGGAGATTATCAGTAGTGCTTTTCTAGGGAACTAGTCTGTTTAGCTTTGTCTGCAATGTAAATAGTAATGTGGGGGGTAAATATATTCATATGGACATAAAGAGCTAACACAACCCAAAATCACCTTGATAAGCAAACTGCATACTGAACCATCACTCTGCCTCCTGTTTTATTCCTGGTCCAAGGGTATAGTGGTTAGGCACAGAGTAGGGATGGGAATAGTAAGATGCTTTCCAAATTTATTACACAACATACACATACAAAGACCACAAATCAAAACCATCACACGAGGTACACATTACAAACATACCCAGCACATAAATGTGGGAGTTTGACTCATGGAACGTCAAAGGGCTCCAAAATAGACAGAAAAGGAAACTATTCTTACACCTTACATTGCAAGCTAAAGCCAACATTTTATTAATACAAGAAACACACCTCACTACTGAACAATGGACAGAAATTAGCAAGAGAAAATGGATATGTCAAATCATAGCATCGGAGAGTAAAACAAACAGTGCAGGTGTAGCTATAATAATTAAGAACCAATTCCAGGAAAAAATACTTGAAACTAAAGCAGACAAGGAGGGAAGATGGTGTTATGTAACATTTACAAACCCTACACTTCCATAAACCTTAATGGTACTTAATGTATATGCACATTGTAACAACCAACATCACTTCTTTACATCCCTGTACCCCATCTTAAACCAATTTAAGGATCACTATCTGGTAACTGAGGGTGACTGGAACACATATCAAAACCCAACAAGGACAAATCCAGTCTGACTAAAACATATAATAAACAAGCTTCCTTAGCCTTAAATGAATTCAAACAAGACTTCAAGTTATATGACCCTTTTAAATATGGAGATAGTGACGACAAAACTGGAAAATTTACTTTTTACTCAAAATGCCACCAAATGTGGTCGAGGATAGATTTCTTACTAATCTCAGACATATTTATTAACATAGACCCAACAATAATTACTCATACCAGATTCTTCTCAGATCATTCTAAAATTACACTTAACATTAATTGGGACAAAAAGACATATATTGTGAATAGGGGCTACAATTGGTCACTAAAACCTAACTTACTTACCAAAATGGAAGTAATAAAATAAATATATTCAATACTAAAAGCATCCCTTACAAACATTGCTAACTCCCGAATACCAATGGACATAGAATGGGCTGCAACCAAAACACAAATTAGGGGAATATTCATCAAAAGAGCAGCATACTATAAAAACTACAACTGAAAGAGGAACAAGATTTGAAAAGGAAGATAGAGCTTCTTGAAAATGATCTATTAGTTAACCCTAAGAGTCAAACGGAGAAAGACCTTCTGAAACTACAAAGAGATCTCTACTTATTACAAACCAGAAACCTATCTTTTTATGAAACCAGAATGTTAGCCACCTATGCAGAAGAAGCCCAATTGCCATCTCGAGCATTGGCCAGAATTATAGCCCAGCTGAAAACTGCCTTCAAAATAACAGAAGTAAACTATAGGGGAAAACACTACGCAAAAAAATAGGGACATTAATAAAATTTTTGAGCAAATATACTTTCAGATTTATGGAGAACAAACACTACAAGCTTCAAAGGAAGATAGAACCCTCTTTCTTCAAAACCTGAGATTTCCAAAACTAGACCTAGACCAACAAAAAAAAAACTAAGTGAACCTATATCAACTAGTGAAACAATCACAACAATCAAACATTTGAAAGCACACAAGACTCCAGGTCCGGATGGACTCACCTTGGAATTCTATAAAACTTTTACCCCCTTGATAGCCAAAATTCTATTTTATATATTGAACTACATAATAAATAATAGAATAAATGACGTACACTTTAATGCCTCCAAAACCATTTTTATACTAAAAGAACAAGCTGACCCTAAAAACCCTGACAGCTACAGACCTATCTCCCTTCTAAATATAGATACAAAAATATTAGCTACTATTCTCACAAATAGATTGAAAAACCTGATAGAGAAAGTCATCTCTCCCAAACAATCTGGATTTATACCACTTAAACAGACCAGCGACAATACACTAACATTAAATGCATTAATATCTTATGCAGACCGAAACAACACAAACATATATGCACTGGTTGTGGACACTCACAAGGCCTTTGGCAGGGTCAGTATAGAATTCTTACTCCAAACAGTACCGTACTTTAACATACCCAATAACTTCATTCAGATTATACAAACTCTCTATAGTAACCCATGTACATCCCTATATATAAATAAAATGTGGTCAAATAGAATTTCAATAAAAAATGGAACTAGGCAAGGATGCCCGTAATCACCCCTCCTTTTCAACCTATACCTAGAACCACTCTTCTTATCCATTAAACAAAATACATACCATAACCCCCCAGTAATTTACAATTTCAAAATATTTTCTCCGCCTTTGTGGACAATCTGAATATATATATACTGTACTACACCCAACTCAGATATAAACAAAACATTAGCTGTAATCGAACACTTCTCAACTATGTCTAACTACAAAGTAAACCTTAACAAAACAAATATCTTCCCCTTAAAACCACCCAAACCTTTCTCACTAATATCACTATTAAACGCAATTAAAACTAAACATGAAATTAAATATCTGGGTGTCACATTTTCCCAAAATAACAAGGATCTTTACCAAAGTAATATAACCCAAAAATGGCAAGACATTATACAAGACTGCAAAAGATTGAGTAATCTAAAACTACCATTCCTGGCCAAAGTTTCAATAATTAAAATGAATATTCTACCCAGATTATTATATATATTCATGACATCACAGATAATTATACACAACAAATTTTTTAAACAGATGTACACCTTGCTTGCAAGGTTCATTTGGGAACCCAAAAAAAACAGGATCTCCTATCCAAAATTAGCACTTCCCAAAAATAAAGGAGGACTGGGCCTTCCGGATTTTGAAACCTATTACTTAATTATTAACACTAATAGAGTACTGAGAATTGCTGAACATAATCCAACAACAAAAACTTGGTCTCCTACCTGGGTAACAATTTATCATAGGTATATTAAAGCACTAGGTATCAGTCTTAAAGGACTACCATTCTTAAACCAAAAAATAATGCAATCTTACAACATCATAGATTTCCCTAAAACACTCTATCAACATAACACAAAAACTCTTTCAATCCATGACCCTCGCACAAGCCATGACAATGCTACAACCCCTTCATAAAAACCCAGATTTAAAAATTAACAATCAAATGTTGAATTTGGACTCTTATCCCCAATTAAAAGAAAAAACTATCCAAGATATATACCCATATTTCAACTGCTCGATACAGGAAATGAGGAATAACTTAAATCTTTCCAAATCACATACAGTGATCCTAAGGCAAATTAAGGAATTGTGTTCCAGTTACCTCCAAAATACTAATATAACCAACAGTGACACAGAAGCCTGTAACTTACTCTGGAAAACTACCCTCTCAACAAAGAAAGCCGTTACAATTTCTTACAAAATAGTAAGTGACATTAAATTCCAGAGGGAGCTCATTTTCTCTAACTACTGGAGAAAAATAAATCCATCTATAGGAAATCCACAAATAAAAAAAGCAATTAACTTAACACTAAAGACCACACCTCTCCCAAAACTAGCTTACACCCAGCTCATGATTAATAACAATGCATATTTCACACCTGTAATCCTGCATAAATTTAATGCATTGAGGTTACCACTCTGTCCACACTGCAAAGATCAAATAGCTGACTTACTTCACCTATTTTGGAGCTGCAAATGTGTCTATAAACTTTGGAATTCCCTTAAAATACAATTACAAAAATAGGCTATCAGACATCTACACAAACATGGGAATTACACATTCTCCCTCCCAACATTCCAAAGAAACAAGCCACCACACTTGTTACAATTTTTCTCCTAATGAAACTATATATAGCGTCTAAGTGGCTTAACTCAAATAGTATATTATATATAGTTTAAAGCATGTATTGGCCCATAAAATCGTAATGGATAAAAAAAGACAAAAATACAAGATGCGGGGTAGTATGGGAACAAGCCTTTAACATTATATTAGCATGAACCACCACAGAGACAGTTAGAAACACACCATAAGAGAATCTAGAATGACACATATGATCAACCACTCAAAATATCTTATGGTTTTGATTTACAAATATATGTTCTGTTGTTATATTCAAATGTCTTAATTGTGAAAGCATCTATGTATATAGTGTAGATAATTTTTGTTGGATGACCTATATCCTATGGTATGAATCTCAATGGATAACACTGTACTATGGTCATGCTTCTTAGATATGTTTGTTTTATGACTCACATCAATGGAAAATGAAAATAAAAATTATTGAAAAAAAAAATGAAACAAATATACATATACCCTAAAAAATATACATTACTTTAACAAACAATGGAAATCACTTTCAAGGAATTTATAAAAAACTTTTTTGAAAAGACACATTATCCAAATCATTACTTTTTAAAGATGTTTGTTCAAACCAGGTTTATAAAGTGCACCCAAATTTATAATCCAGAATCTTTCCTTTTTATCTAAAATAGTATGTTTATCAGCTTCAGAAAAGTTCGTCCTCCATAATGAATCAATACCTACAAAAACAAAATTGGCAGATGTATGTTCCATTTTATGTTTAAAAAGGGCACTCCTTGTACCCTTACGTTTAATGTCACTTAAATGTACTGCTATTCTGCTTTTAAATGACCGTGACATCTGTCCCACATAAAAGGCCCCACATTGGCATATTGCCATATAGACTATCCATTCACTTCGACATGTAATCAAATGTCTAATCTCGAAAACCTTTGAAGTATTAGTAGATGACTTAGATTTCTATATCACTTTACAATATGAGCAGTTACCACAGGGATTACTCCCTCTGATAGTACTAACCTCACTTTTATTGACATCCATTTTTTTATAACATGATAAAAATTCACAAATGTTTCTCCCACATTTGTATCCATAATGGCAATGTTCGCTGAGACATTCATCAAAAAACTCATCTGTTTTTAAAATATGCCAATATTTGTCTATAATATTATGTAATCTGTAAGTGTTAGTACCATGTGTAGTTACTAACCTAGGTTTAGATTGTTCATCCTTATGTTCTACATTCTGTAAATCATGCTGTATAAATTCTCTTTTTAATAAAAGTGCCATCTGCTCTTCCTTTCTAATATGCTGTCTATTGAAGGCCCATTGAACAAATCTCTCTCCCATTTTGTCTACCTCAGTCTGGTAATCATCTTCTCTATTACAGATACGTCGTAATCTCTGAAACTAAGATTTGGGTATATTCTCTATTGTGTGTCTTGGGTGATAACTATCTGGTTGTAAAATGGAATTTCTAGTGAAAGGTTTCCTATAAAATCTTGTGTTTAGGGTCCCATCGCTAGTTTTGGTGATATGGACATCTAAAAGATCAATGGCTGTAGTTTCTATTCTATCCACAAAGTTAATGTCAAACACATCAAAATTAAAATGTTCCACAAACAATTTCCACCCTGCCAAAGAGCCGGACCAAACAGCCCAGCAATCATCCAGATAGCATCTCCACATCACCAAGTCAGACTTAAATGGGTTATTAACATCATAAATCAAACTGCATTCTAAATACCCCATAAAAAGATCAGCATATACCAGGGCAAATCTAGTACCCATTGCTGTCCCCTTCATTTGTAGATAGCATTCATTGCCAAAATAAAATACATTGTTATTCAACACCAGTTTCAATAAATCTAACTAAAGTTCACCATGTTCCCTGGAATATTGACCATATTCTGATAACCAGTATTTAATAGCCTCAATACCACTGTGGTGTGGGATACTGGTGTATAACAATTGTACATCCAAAGTACACATATATTAATTTTGTGTTATCTCCAAGTCATTCACAAGTTCTAAAAACTCATTAGTATCTTAATCTTGATCTAACTGTAATAATGGCTTAAATTGGTTTTCCAAATACATAGAGATGGGTTCAAAGACCCAAACACTGATACTATGGGTCTCCCAGGTGGGGGAAACACATTTCTGTGTATCTTTGGTAAAACATAAAACATTTGAGACTTCGGATTCTCTACCATTAATTCTTTAAGTAGAGCTTCAGAAATATAGCCTCTTTTGTTACATTCCATCAACATTTCATCTATTTTTCGTTTGAAGTCAGCAGTCGGATCTGCTTTTTAACTTCATTAACATATTCAGATCTTTCCCTAAGAACTACAGCCCCACCCTTATCAGCCTTAAGTATCACTATGTATTTATTATTTTTCAAATGTCTTAATGGTAGTCTTTTCTTTTTTAGTTAAATTGTCACCATGATGTTTTAAAGTGTCATTTTGATTAATATGAAATTTACGTAACATACTGCCTTCAAACAATTTGACTCTTGGATGATATGGAGGTATAAAAGAACTCTTTTTAGCACTAAAATAAGGCACAACATTAGACATTTCACTTCTATTATGAAAAAAAATATTTCAAGCTTAATGTTCTACAAAAGTTTTTTATATCTATACAAACATCATATTGAGACAAAAAGTGTGATGATACATAGTTTAAGCCTTTATTCAAAACAGCCCTTTCTTCATTTGTTAAATTATAGTCAGTTAGATTAATTATAAGTCTACCTTCCTGTTTTATTCCATCATCATATTCCTGAAGGTTCTCACCATCTGTATCTCTCTTTTGTTTGATGTACTTCCTATCACACCTTCTAAAGGGCTGGTTCTGGCCTTTCCTTTTTTTATATTTAGGTGATTCAGTGTCAACTAAATTACCCATGTCGTTATCAGTATCAGTACTTAATGCATTTGACGACATCTCTGAAGCACTGGATTCTGTACTATAGCCTAAATTGTGAGTAGACATCAAAATAGATCTACTGCGTTTACATTTAATTCTGCCTGATTTATTTACAGTCTCAATAAATCTAACAATTGCTGGAGAAACCCAGACAGTATTCCCATATTAACAATGTACTTCCTATCACACCTTCTAAAGGGCTGGTTCTGGCCTTTCCTTTTTTTATATTTAGGTGATTCAGTGTCAACTAAATTACCCATGTCGTTATCAGTATCAGTACTTAATGCATTTGACGACATCTCTGAAGCACTGGATTCTGTACTATAGCCTAAATTGTGAGTAGACATCAAAATAGATCTACTGCGTTTACATTTAATTCTGCCTGATTTATTTACAGTCTCAATAAATCTAACAATTGCTGGAGAAACCCAGACACTATTCCCATATTAATAACAAATGAATAAATGTGGATGGTGTGGATACTGTAAGTATATCCAGGTTTCACAACATGTGCAAATTAGAGTGAGAGAATTAATATGAGGGATAGATTTGATTGTTGTAGTAAAGGGGTGGGTTACATGGCTATATGACAAAACTGCCCTTTCTTATACATCGGAAAAACTGAGGGCCCCTTAAAAGACAGAATTTATGAGCACCTCTACGATATTAGGAGGAGCAAAATGACAAATGATTTGTATAAACAAATACAGAGTTGGCAGAACATACATTTAAAATGTATGGTGCTGGAAAGGGTTGGCCCAGGTCCTAGTGGTCTCTGGAGTCTTAGATTGGAAAGGGCAGAATTACAATGGCAACTATTTTTGAACATGGGTAGCTGGCCTGTGATAAATGAACATTGTTCTTTAACAAATGTGCTTAAATTAAAGGCTTTGGAGAGGTGAAGATTTTGGTTACAACAGGTGTTCACAACAATATATTTGTGTATAATATATATATATATATATATATATATATATATATATATATAGATATATATAGATAGATAGATAAATATATCTATATATATATATATATATATATATATATATAGGTTCATAGGTTCATAGGTTCATACTAGGCTATCTGCCCTAGGGCATTTATAAGCCTAGCCAGAGTGTGTGTGGCTTTCACCACCCCTTAGGATGAGAATACTATACCCATTAGTTTGCTGTGCCTCTGTCCAGCAGTGATACAGAGATGATTCCCGGGGTAAACCTACGATCTCCCATCCACTCGTCAAGATTTCTCTTGAACAGAGTCAGTGAGGGGCTCTGCCTCACATGGACTGGGATTCTGTTCCATAGTGTAGGGAGTCTCTGGGTGATGAATCTGTCCCTCCAGCATGTCCTATTTATATCCGTGTTGAGGTTTAAGTCTCTTACTCTCGTGGTTCTGGTGGATTTGGATTTTTTGAAGTGGAGCATGTCTATTAATTCCGAGTTGGACATGGCCTTGTATGTCAGGCACAGATCACCTCTGAGCAGATGGTATGCGACTGAATAGAGCTGGAGTTTCTTCAGTCGGGCATCGTATGACATATGTTTGAGCCCCTTTATCCTTTTGGTGAGGAACTTTTGGGGTCTTTCCAACTGCTGCAGGTGTCGGGTAAGGTACATTCCGAATGGGGCATTGTACTCAATCATTGGTCTGATAAGTGAAGAGTACAGGGGTACAATGACCTCTCCTGATCTGGATGTGAATCCCTTCATGATCAGGTGGGCAATGTAGAAGGTCTTCCTAACCACTTTGGCAATGTGAGTGTCAAAAGAGAGGTTACTGTCAACTTGGGTCTCCAGGTCCCTGATAACTTCTTCCATGTTTAATGGATTACCACCTATCTGGTAATTAGGGGTTACCTTGTTTTTCCCAAAGGGTATGACTATACATTTTTTGGCATTTAGCTTAAGGCCATGGCTCTGGCACTAGTTATCCATTTCTATGAGACCTTTCTGGAGGATGTCTGTGTCTGATGGAGTGTCAGTTATGGTGCCCAGTTTGCAGTCATCTGCAAATTTTGTCAGCCACAATCCCCCTATGTTTGCCTGCACTTCAGAAAAATAAATGCCAAACAAGAGGGGGCCCAGGACTGAGCCCTGTGGGACACTGCTCGTGACCGGCTTAGAGTCTGACATGGCACCAGCAACTCTAACCCTGTGTGTTCTGTCCTTGAGCCAGTTTGCAACCCATCTTGTGACATATGGGTTTACATCTAAGCTGGTGAGCTTTTCTATGATGCCCGAGTGGGGTATTGTGTCAACGCTTTTGCTAGGTCAAGGTAGGCTGTGTGAACTGCCTTACCCTCATCAATGGCCTTAGTGACTAAGTCGACCAAGTTCAAGAGGCAGGATCTGCCCTTGACAAAGCCAAATTGGGTAGGATCCAGTGTCTGTAGGTCCCCAATGTCTTTATTTATGAGTTCCATTATGATCCTCTCCATAGCTTTGCAGACAAGGCTCGTCAAGCTTATGGGGCGGTAATTTCCAGGGTCCGTAGAAGCACCACCTTTGTGGAGTGGGACCACAGTTGCCGTACGCCATTCTTTGGGTACATATCCTGTAGTAAGGCTAAGATTAAACAGCAGCCTTATGTGTGGGTTTAGTTCCTCATTGAGTTCGTAGCACACAGCCGGGGACACCGTCCGGTCCCATTGATGCTGTGTTTTTTGCTTTAGAGAGAGCAGCTCTCACCTGGGCATCTGAGATGTTTGGGAGGCTAGAGTCTGGTGGGATAGATATTTCTCCTTTTGGGGAGGGAGGAGAGAAATTTGCACTGAACCTGTCTGCCAGTATGTTGGCAATGTCTGTGGGTTCAGTGATTTTTTTATCATTATGGACTAATTCTGAGCATATCTGGGAGTTTCCACCCAGGTTTCTAACATAGCTAAAGAAGGCTTTATGATTGTCTTTTGTGTCATTAGCGATTTTTCTCTCAAAGTTGGCCTTGGATGATTTTATGAGTGATCGTAGTTTTTTGCTAGTATTGATCAGAGATGCCTTCCCATTTAGGGATTTTGCTCTGTCATGTAGTAGCTTTCTCCTCTTGTTGTAGAGTTTGTTTATGGCTGGAGTCCACCAGACCGGGCGCCTGCCTTTGGTGGAAAGGGTCTTGATTTTATTAGGGATTGCTTGATCCATAGATTCCTGGAGGTGCTTGTAGAAGGCATTTGTAAGGGTTTCAGCAGCGTGGGTTGTGGTTTCCACTGGCTCGGGGGCCTTGAAGGATACCACTCCAGTCTTAAGAAGTGTGAAGTTTGCTTTTGAGGAGTTCTTCACTGTGGTCTTTTTTGCTGGGGGTGGGGGCGGGATGTGGATCTCCAGTGAGATTAATTTATGGTCTGATCTCACCAATGAGGGATATACTTCCGGTATGGAGCATTTTGTCCCCATGTTTGTGATGATCAGGTCTAGTATATTTTCTCCTCTTGTGGGAATGGTGACTAGTTGTTCCATAGCATTTGAGTTTATGAACTCAAGGAACCTTTGGGCTAGGGTGTTGGGGCTTGAGTAATGTTCCCAGTTTATGTTTAGGTAGTTGAAGTCACCCAATATGATGGTGTTTGGAGAGACATTCATACTCTCCAGTGTCTTCAGGAAGGCTGTGTGGGTTTCCTGAGTTTGAGAAGGTGGTCTGTAGCATGTTACAAACTGTAGGGCAGTTTTACCTATGGTTAATTGCACCTGGATGGTCTCCGATGCTTCTTGCGTTGCCACTAACCTGGAGGTGTGGGTATCCTTTATGAATATGGATACGCCCCCTCCTTTTGTGGTTCGGTCTGGATTTTGGGGCCGGAACGCATGATATGAGGTATAACCTGATAGTGCTGGGGTGCTCTCAGGAGCCTTGAACCAGGTTTCAGTCACAGCACAGACATCGATGTTCTCCATACTGAGGAGGGCTTCGAGGGCGTGCATCCTGAGGTTTAGACTTCTGGCATTGAGCAGTATTACCCTTAGTTTTTCTCCATTTTTGTTTTCTAGGGCAGTAGGTTTATCATTTGAGCCTTGCCTAAAAAGGCACTATGGGGTGGCAAGAGCCTTTGCCAATATCCGAAGCCCAGGGGTGACAGGTGCAAGCCGTCCCTTGAAGCAGCATGGCTTGTCAAGCATGTCATCCCAGGCAGACAGACATTGGATCCCCTTAGAATGACACCAGTAATTAAGCCAATTATTAAAGCTGATCATTTTGTCTCTGTATTGTGGCATCATTCTTGGTGAGGGTAGGATACTGCTCAGGGTCAGGGTCATACCGGCCTGGGCTACATAATCTGAGAGCTCCTCTATGTCTCTTTTCATGTAGTCCAGGGAGGTATGTCTCAGGTCGTTCACACCGGCATGGACAATGACTGAGTCATACTTGTACTTGCTGTGGAGTGACCTGAGTGCTTGTGTTATGTGGCGGATTCTAGCGCCTGACAGGCAGCTTACTGTGATCTTTTCCTTGTTCAGTCTGGTGAGTGGGACGTCAGTGTGTCTGACTATGGAGTCACCTATAACAAGTGTGTCTGGCATTGTGTTTGGCTTTAAGGGCTGTGACTGTTTAGCACACTGACTTTGAGAACTATGTGTTGCATGTCTTATGTCTTGAGGTGGCAGTTGCTTGGGTGTCTGCTTTGGAGGCCTCTGTAGTTTTGGTAGATTTTTGATCAGTGCCTCCGAGTATGTCTTTGTGTGTTTATGTGTTTGTTTTGCAGTTGTGATAGTTCTATGTGAAACTGGGTTTGTGGTGTGCGTGGTTTCCTTCTCCTCCTGTCTGGTCTTGCCAGTCCTGAGTTGAGAGAGCTCAGCCTCCAGTTTGGCTATATAGTTGCATCTCTCACATGTATTTGTGTTTTGTGGGAGAAGGAGTGGGTTGTCTGTGTACATGAGGCAATTGTAACATTGCCTCAAGATGCCCAGATTCACCAGCTGAACAGGAGAGGACGCTAGCAACTGACCCTTCGACATGCTAGAAAAAGTGAAAAAGTTTGCTGTGTAACTGAGTCAGATATATATATATATTATTTGTTAATATTGGGTTATATTTAAGTATAAATGTATGTGTATATATATATATATATATATATATGTATATATATATATATATATATATATATATATATATATATATATATATACATATATATATATATATATATATATATATATATAGTTCCCTATCAGAAGCCTGAAACACTATAAGCCTGAAAATCAAAATCCTGAAACCAAAAGCCTGAAAACTCAAAATCCTGAAAACCCAAAATCCTGAAACTCAAAATCCTGAAAACACAAAATAGACATACTGACGTCATTCTGGCTTTGCTATTGTTAGCCCTGTGGTGTTAGGTCATGCGTTGGGTTCAGGTAAGTGTGCGGTTGGTTTTATGTTAGGGTTAGGGGTGGTATAAGTGAGTTAGGGTTAGGGCGCAGGTTAGGCATGTATGCAATAGTGACAAAAATTAGGGTTAGGGGTGGTTTAAGTGAGTTAGGGTTAGAGCGGGTTAGGTGAGTGTGCGATAGTGACGGACCTTAGGGTTAGGGTTAGGGTTAAGGTCAGTCGGTAGATATTAGTGTGTTTGCATTGGCATATTAGCATTATTTGTGTTTTCAGGATTTTGAGTTTCAGGATTTTGGGTTTTCAGGATTTTGAGTTTTCAGGCTTTTGGTTTCAGGATTTTAATTTTCAGGCTTATAGTGTTTCAGGCTTCTGATAGGGAACTATATATATATATATATATATATATATATATATATATATTTTTTTTTTTTTTTTAGAAATTTTATTACGTAAAAAGAAGGAGAGGGGGGTTGAATGTGAATGACTTTTCTACTCTTGTTTTAAGAAAACCTGATTGGATGTGTAATCCTGAAGATCATATAACCAAAAGGAATTGTATTTGTATTTTGGAAACAAATGTTGCTTAAGGTTTTGAGGACGTACTGGCCAAGCAGGATGAAAGTGCTTAAAACCAGGTTGTCAGAAGTATTGTTTTATTGCTTTTATCAAAATATTAAAGTCATCGGAGGACCCAGTGGACTCTGTGGCATTTTGTGTGATTTCTTTGCACCACAATAATGTTACTGCTGGAGTGCATGGAGAGTCTGGTCTTTCTCACATTGTCTTATTTTTATTTTATTTTATTTATATTTATTTAACAGGGTAGTGCACTGATCACTACTGACCAATTTCAGGCACAGTTCAGGTGAAATACAAACCATTTTATAAACCAAAAAAATACAGAAATCTAAGCAATAACAGAATAGTTAAGATTAATTACATAGAAAATGTATATACACTGCAGTGAACAAGCACAGTGCAATGTGCAATCAAGCAGATTGTAATGTACAATATATACGTTAGTTTCTTAAGTGGGACAATCTTCAGTTAGTTTCTATAGTGGGTCTGTCTTCACAAGTCTGTAGTTTTGTTTCTTTCTTTCATCTTCGTTACTACTCTTGTTGAGAGAAATGCCATTTGTGGTGAGCAAGCTATAGGCACAAATAGCTGAGTTAACCAATTTAGCTAATACATGAACAGCACCAGGCTAATGTTCCTTATATATGAACACCACTAGGATAATGTTCCCTATACATGAACACCACTAGGATAATGTTCCCTGCACATGAACACCACTAGGCTAGTGTTCCCTATACATGAACACCACTAGGATAATGTTCCCTATACATGAACACCACTAGGATAATGTTCCCTATACATGAACACCACTAGGATAATGTTCCCTGTACATGAACACCACTAGGATAATGTTCCCTATACATGAACACCACTAGGATAATGTTCCCTATACATGAACACCACTAGGATAATGTTCCCTGCACATGAACACCACTAGGATAATGTTCCCTATACATGGACACCACTAGGATAATGTTCCCTGTACATAAACACCACTAGGATAATGTTCCCTGTACATGAACACCACTACATACTTTAAGCCTTTATTCAAAACAGCCCTTTCTTCATTTGTTAAATTATAGTCAGTTAGATTAATTATAAGTCTACCTTCCTGTTTTATTCCATCATCATATTCCTGAAGGTTCTCTCCATCTGTATCTCTTTTTTGTTTGATGTACTACCTACCACACCTTCTAAAGGGCTGGTTCTGGCCTTTACTTTTTTTTATATTTAGGTGATTCAGTGTCAACTAAATTGCCCATGTCGTTATCAGTATCAGTACTTAATGCATTTGACGACATCTCCGAAGCACTGGATTCTGTACTATAGCCTAAATTGTGAGTAGACATCAAAATAGATCTACTGCGTTTACATTTAATTCTGCCTGATTTATTTACAGTCTCAATAAATCTAACAATTGCTGGAGAAACCCAGACAGTATTCCCATATTAACAACAGGATGAATAAACGTGGATGGTGTGGATACTGTAAGTATATCCAGGTTTCACAAAAGGTGCAAATTAGAGTGAGAGAATTAATATGAGGATAGATTTGATTGTTGAAAACTGCCCTTTCTTATACATCGGAAAACTGAGGGCCCCTTAAAAGACAGAATTTATGAGCACCTCTACGATATTAGGAGAGGCAAAATGACGAATGCTTTGCATAAACATATACAGAGTTGGCCAGAAAATACAGTCCCTGGTGTCTTAGATTGGAAAGGGCGGAATTACAATGGCAACTATTTTTGAACGTGGGTAGCTGGCTTGGGTTAAATGAACATTATTCTTTAACAAGTGTGCTTAAATTAAAGGATTTGGAGAGGTGAAGATTTTGGTTACAATGGGTGTTCACAACAATATATTTGTGTATAATATATATATATATATATATATATATATATATATATATATATATATAGATATATATATATAGATAGATAAATATATGTATATATATATATATATATATATATATATTATTTGTTAATATTGGGTTATATTTAAGTATAAATGTATGTGTATATATATATATATATATATATATTTTTTTTTTTTTTAGAAATTTTATTACGTAAAAAGAAGGAGGGGAGGGTTGAATGTGAATGACTTTTCTACTCTTGTTTTAAGAAAACCTGATTGGATGTGTAATCCTGAAGATCATATAACCAAAAGGAATTGTATTTGTATTTTGGAAACAAATGTTGCTTAAGGTTTTGAGGAAATACTGGCCAAGCAGGATGAAAGTGCTTAAAACCAGGTTGTCAGAAGTATTGTTTTATTGCTTTTATCAAAATATTAAAGTCATCGGAGGGCCCAGTGGACTCTGTGGCATTTTGTGTGATTTCTTTGCACCACAATAATGTTACTGCTGGAGTGCATGGAGAGTCTGGTCTTTCTCACATTGTCTTATTTTTATTTTATTTTATTTATATCCATTTACCAGGGTAGTGAACTGATCACTACTGACCAATTTCAGGCACAGCCCAGGTGAAATACAAACCATTTTATAAACCAAAAAAATACAGAAATGTAAGCAATAACAGAATAGTTAAGATTAATTACACAGAAAATGTATATACACTGCAGTGAACAAGCACAGTGCAATGTGCAATCAAGCAGATTGTAATGTACAATATATACGTTAGTTTCTTAATTGGGAAAATCATCAGTTAGTTTCTATAGTGGGTCTGTCTTCACAAGTCTGTAGTTTTGTTTCTTTCTTTCATCTTCGTTACTACTCTTGTTGAGAGAAATGCCATTTGTGGTGAGCAAGCTATAAGCACAAAGAGCTGAGTTAACCAATTTAGCTAATACATGAACGGCACCAGGCTAATGTTCCTTATATATGAACACCACTAGGATAATGTTCCCTATACATGAACACCACTAGGATAATGTTCCCTATACATGAACACCACTAGGCTAGTGTTCCCTATACATGAACACCACAAGGATAATGTTCCCTATACATGAACACCACTAGGATAATGTTCCCTATACATGAACACCACTAGGATAATGTTCCCTGCACATGAACACCACTAGGATAATGTTCCCTATACATGAACACCACTAGGCTAGTGTTCCCTATACATGAACCTATACATGAACACCACTAGGCTAGTGCTATACATGAACACCACTAGGATAATGTTCCCTATACATGAACACCACTAGGATAATGTTCCCTATACATGAACACCACTAAGCTAGTGTTCCCTATACATGAACACCACTAGGATAATGTTCCCTATACATGAACACCACTAGGATAATGTTCCCTATACATGAACACCACTAGGATAATGTTCCCTATACATGAACACCACTAGGCTAGTGTTCCCTATACATGAACACCACTAGGATAATGTTGCCTATACATGAACACCACTAGGATAATGTTCCCTATACATGAACACCACTTAGATAATGTTCCCTGCACATGAACACCACTAGGATAATGTTCCCTATACATGAACACCACTAGGATAATGTTCCCTATACATGAACACCACTAGGCTAGTGTTCCCTATACATGAACACCACTAGGATAATGTTCCCTATACATGAACACCACTAGGATAATGTTCCCTATACATGAACACCACTAGGCTAGTGTTCCTATACATGCACACCACTAGATAATGTTCCTGCACATGAACACCACTAGGATAATGTTACATGAACACCACTAGGATAATGTTCCCTATACATGAACACCACTAGGATAATGTTCCCTGCACATGAACACCACTAGGATAATGTTCCCTGCACATGAACACCACTAGGCTAGTGTTCCCTATACATGAACACCACTAGGATAATGTTCCCTATACATGAACACCACTAGGATAATGTTCCCTGCACATGAACACCACTAGGATAATGTTCCCTATACATGAACACCACTAGGATAATGTTCCCTATACATGAACACCACTAGGCTAGTGTTCCCTATACATGAACACCACTAGGATAATGTTCCCTATACATGAACACCACTAGGATAATGTTCCCTATACATGAACACCACTAGGCTAGTGTTCCCTATACATGAACACCACTAGGATAATGTTCCCTGCACATGAACACCACTAGGATAATGTTCCCTATACATGAACACCACTAGGATAATGTTCCCTGCACATGAACACCACTAGGATAATGTTCCCTATACATGAACACCACTAGGATAATGTTCCCTATACATGAACACCACTAGGCTAGTGTTCCCTATACATGAACACCACTAGGATAATGTTCCCTGCACATGAACACCACTAGGCTCATGTTCCCTATACATGAACACCACTAGGATAATGTTCCCTATACATGAACAGCACTAGGCTAGTGTTCCCTATACATGAACACCACTAGGATAATGTTCCCTATACATGAACACCACTAGGCTAGTGTTCCCTATACATGAACACCACTAGGACAATGTTCCCTATACATGAACACCACTAGGCTAGTGTTCCCTACACATTTTTCCAATACTTAAAAAAGAAAACAGTAAAAATGCTTTTTTTAAACATAGTATGTTTTGTGACACAGCCTCTTTCCGATTTTTTGTGTTAGAAGTGGTTCCCAAGGATGTTAGAGGTGGTCATTGGGAAGCAAAATTAGAATATAGAGAGTTATTTTGGCAAATTTTTCTTGAAGCTACAAAAAGTCCTGGTTTGAATGAGGCTATATCTACTGTTCCAGTATTAAAACTTAGAGCTGCGAAGCTTTAATTTGCTTGTTTGACCACAAGAGGGCTTTATTATTTTACAATGTGTGATAGTTTGACTCATTAGTTTTGTGTTGGATGTGTATTTTAACAATATTTAATATTATGTAAATTAAGTGAGTTTGCTCTAATATTTTAATATTTTATTACTTTTAAAACTTAGAATATATATATATATATATAGTTTTAATGGCATATTTATATGTTTTAATCATATATTTTGCACAGCTCATTATATATATATTGTTTTAAGTCCTGACCACAGCCTTGATGTGTAGGTTTGAACTGATTGGTTAGTTCTAATTGTTTAGCATATATATATATATATATTTAAGTGTTCTTAGTAGATGGGGTTGCATACATCTGATGAAGATTTTACAAAAACGCTCTAGGGATTTTTAGTGTTTATGTGCTTATGTGCTTGACCGTATTGTGTTGGCTGGAATTTTTACTGTTAAACTTGTTGGACTGTTCTGCTGCCTCATGCCCTTATTTGGCTTCTTCTCTGGTGCGTTGGTACTGGTTCCTATACATGAACACCACTAGGCTCATGTTTCCCATACATGAGCACCACTAGGCTAGCGTTCCGTATACATGAATACCACTAGGCGAGTGTTCTCTCTACATAAACACCACTAGGTTAGTGTTCCCTATACATGGACACCACTAGGCTCATGTTCCCTTTACATGAACACCACTAGGCTTATGTTCCCTATGCATGAACACCACTAGGCTCATGTTCCCTATACATGAACACCACTAGGCTCATGTTCCCTTTACATGAACACCACTAGGCTTATGTTCCCTATACATGAACACCACTAGGCTCATGTTCCCTATACATGAACACCACTAGGCTCATGTTCCCTATACATGAACACCACTAGGATCATGTTCCCTATACATCAACACCACTAGGCTCATGTTCCCTATACATGAACACCACTAGGCTCATGTTCCCTATACATGAATGCCACTAGGCTCATGTTCCCTATACATGAACGCCACTAGGCTCATGTTCCCTATACATGAACACCACTAGGCTCATGTTACCTATACATGAACACTACTAGGCTCATGTTCCCTATACATGAACACCACTAGGCTAGTGCTCCCTATACATGAATACCACTAGGCCCATGTTCCCCATACATGAACACCACTAAACTCATGTTCCCCATACATGAACACCACTAGGCTCATGTTCCCTATACATGAACACCACTAGGCTCACGTTCCCTATACATGAACACCAGTAGGCTCATGTTCCCTATACTTGAACACCACTAGGCTCATGTTCCCTATGCATGAACACCACTAGGCTCATGTTTCCAATACATGAACACCACTAGGCTCATGTTCCCTATACATGAACACCACTAGGCTAGTGTTCCCTTTACATGAACACCACTAGGCTCATGTTCCCTATACATGAACACCACTAGGCTCATGTTCCCCATACATGAACACCACTAGGCTCATGTTCCCTATACATGAACACCACTAGGCTCATGTTCCCTATACATGAACACCACTAGGCTCATGTTCCCTATACATGAACACCACTAGGCTCATGTTCCCTATACATGAACACCACTAGGCTATTGTTCCCTATACATGAACACCACTAGGCTCATGTTCCCTATACATGAACACCACTAGGCTCATGTTCCCTATACATGAACACCACTAGGCTCATGCTCCCTATACATGAACACCACTAGGCTCATGTTCCCTATACATGAACACCACTAGGCTCATGTTCCCCATACATGAACACCATTAGGCTCATGTTCCCAATACATGAACACCACTAGGCTCATGTTCCCCATACATGAACACCACTAGGCTAGTGTTCCCTATACATGAACACCACAAGGCTCATGTTTCCTATGCATGAACACCACTAGGCTCATGTTCCCTATACATGAACACCACTAGGCTCATGTTCCCTATACATGAACACCACTAGGCTCATGTTCCCTATACATGAACACCACTAGGCTCATGTTCCCTATACATGAACAACACTAGGCTCATGTTCCCTATACATGAACACCACTAGGCTCATGTTCCCTATACATGAACACCACTAGGCTAGTGTTCCCTATACATGAACACCACTAGGCTCATGTTCCCTATACATGAACACCACTAGGCTCATGTTCCCCATACATGAGCACCACTGGACTCATGCTCCCTATACATGAACACCACTAGGCTCATGTTCCCCATACATGAACACCACTAGGCTCATGTTCCCTATACATGAACACCACTAGGCTTATGTTCCCTATACATGAACACCACTAGGCTCATGTTCCCTATACATGAACACCACTAGGCTCATGTTCCCCATACATGAACACCACTAGGCTCATGTTCCCTATACATGAACACCACTAGGCTCATGTTCCCTATACATGAACACCACTAGGCTCATGTTCCCTATACATGAACACCACTAGGCTCATGTTCCCTATAAGCTAACACCTTCAACAGATCAATCAATCTTCAAGTTAAGGGAAAAACAAAAAAGAAAGTCCCTTCCCCGATCTGGTTCTTCTTCTTAAGGACCAAATCAGATCTATTTTTCCTATCTATGCTCCAAAAGATTTGAAGAACAAAATAATAATGATAATAATAATAATAATAATAATAATAATAATTAAAATAAAAATGAGCAAGCCAGGATCATTCTTACAGAACTACGTTCCTCATCTCTCAGAATCAGTAAAAAAAGCTTTCTATCCTGTTAGTTAAACTGTTGTAAACCATTTGCTACATTTGTAACAGACAGCTGCTACAGGTTATTCCTCACACGGAATGCTAATGCATTTCAGTTTTAATCATAAATGCAATATAGGCTTTCATTTCTGAAAGCTTATAATGCACTTAAGACTGATTAACATTTGCCACTTGTGCTCCCAAACCTTTTGCCCCTAAGGCAGCTTCCCCTTTCACCCCACCCTATCTAGTCTTCTGACAGAGCGAGCGGTGCTCAGACTAGCATAAATACAATACTGGGAATGCAACTAAGAACAGGACCATGCCACGCTTTTATTGTTACTCATGATTTCATTGTTACTGAGAGCAGAACCATGCCATGCTTTCAGTGTTATTAAGTGCAGGAATATTCCGTGCTTTCACTGCTACTAAGAAGAGAACCAAGCTGTGCTTTCAGTGTTACTAAGAGCAGGGCCAGGCCATGTTTCCAGTGTTGCTAAGAGAAGGATCCTGATGTGCCTTCAGTGCTATTGAGAGAAGGATCATGCCATGCCATGCTTCAGTGTTACAAAGAGCAGGACCAAGCCGTGCTTTCAATGTTACTAAGAGCAGGACCATGCTGGGCTTTCAATGTTACTAAGAGCAGGGCCAGGCCATGTTTCCAGTGTTACTAAGAGAAGGATCCTGATGTACCTTCAGTGCTACTGAGAGAAGGATCATGCCATGCCATGCTTTCAGTGTTACTAAGAGCTGGACCATACTGTGCCTTCAGTGTTACTAAGACCAGGATTATGCCATGCTTTCAGTGTTAGTAAGAGCAGGACCATGCCATGCTTTCAGTGTTACTAAGAGCAGGACCATGCTGTGCATTCAGTGTTACTAAAAGCAGGACTACACCATAATTTCATTGTTACTGTGAGTAGGACCATGCTGTGCATTCAGTGTTACTAAGAACAGGACCATGCCATTTTTTCAGTGTTGCTAACAGAGGGACCATGCCATGCTTTCAGTGTTAGTAAGAGCAGGACCATACTGTGCCTTCTCTATTACTTAACCAGTCTACTAAGTGGTCAAAAAGAAGTGAAAGTGAGGACAGATTCAATTCTTCTAATGACAGGCTAATACATGACACAAATGGAGAGTATAGGTACCTGCATCAAAGTAACTTAGGATTGTGTGAGCAGAAAAAAGGGATGGAGTAGCCCACAATCAGCTGGAATGAAATATAGGAGAGTATGGTGATTAAATAAGAGACATATGTAGGCCACGAATTTAAGAGATACACAAAGTATAGGAAAACTACAGTAAAGGGAAACAGCATTAAAATGTATGCCAGTCAGGTAAAATGAGGGAAAATATAAACAGTGTGTGTGTTGGGAGGGGGTGTTAGGGTAGATGACAAGTATAAGTCACAGGTTAGTGTGTTCTTCAGTGTGAGGTGAGGAGTTTGGTTCAGGGATCAGTGGAGTAAACAAGGATATTGATATAGAGCAGATTGAGGAAGCTTGGAAAAATTATTTGAAATATAGAGGGGACAGCAGATTGGCTAGTTAAGCTATGCCAGAAGAGGAAAGAAGATGAGCCAGCTGGGAGAGGAAATTATAGCACGAGGATAGCACACAGGACAAGGAAAGGTACAGTAATAGAAGGATGGTGAGCTCCCATACAGGTCCGTGGCAAAGATGACATAGAGTGTAAAATTTAGACAGACGGTAGAAAGGTATGCTGCAGCACAGAGTTGTTAAGTGCCACAAAAATACAAGCTGGATGTACAGTGGCAGGCAGATGTGATAAGTGTGTGTTGGAGGAGAGGGCAGGAAGCATCAGGAGTGAAGTGTGCAGGGACATATTGGAGCAATTAAGCAGAAGTCAGGCAAAAAGTAGAATCCACGATAACAGGTGGTCAACAGAATGAGCGATATTAGCAGTCACATGAGGAAGATAGACATTGCCTTTCAGATGTACAATGCTGTTGATGGTAGTATATAGTCACTAGATATTTCATATAGGTTCATAAGTTCATAGGTGTGTATTAGGCTAATGGCCCTGGAGCCTTTACAAACCTAGCCTATAGAAGTGCCCTGGAATCGTGCTGCCTGACATTAGTTCCCAGTGCTTCTATCAAGTAGAGCCACTGGAGTGATCCCCAGGGTGAACTTTTTATTACCCATCCACTCATCAAGATTTCTCTTTAAGAGGGACAGCGAGGTGCTCTGCTTGACATGTATGGGAAGTCTATTCCAAAACATGGGCAGTCTTTGGGTGAAAAACCTGTCCCTCTGGCATGTTCTGTTGATTGTGGTAATGAGGTTGAGGTCTCTGGAGTGTGTGGTGTGGAGGAATTGTTACTTCTTTAGATGCAGCATTTATAGCAGAGCTGGGTCAGACATGGCTTTGTAAGTCATGCAGAAATCGCCTCTAAGTAGGCGATATGAGACGGAGAATAGTTGGAGTCTTTTGAGTCTGTTTATGTACGACATGTGTTTAATGCCTAGGATCATCTTCGTGAGGTACTTCTGTAGCCTCGCCAGCTGTTGCAGGTGTTTAGTGAGGTACATGCCAAATGTGGCATTATACTCGATGATTGGCCTAATGAGGGAAGAGGAGATTGAGAGAGAGAGAGAGAGAGAGAGAGAGAGAGATGATAACCTCTTTCTTCCTGGATGCAAAACCCTTGGTAATGAGATGTGCCATATAGAAGGACTTTCTGACCACTGTGGCAATATGGTGGTTGAACTAGAGGTTGCTGTCAACCTGCGTCCCCAGAGCTCTTATAATGCCTTCAGTGTTCAGTGGACTCCTATCGATGTGGTAATTAGTGGGAACTGAGTTTTTACCAAAAGGGGATGATGTACACATTTTTTTGCATTAAGCTTAAGACTGTGGCTTCGACACCAGTCATTAGTCTCAGTGAGACACAATATGAAGAACAATAGGGACAACATGAAGGAAGACATGTTCTGCACCTTACTCTCACTAGAACATATTCATTTATGACTACTCTTGTAATGAAAGATGGTTGCCTATATATAGTAGTCCATATGGAAACTAATGGACCAAGGAGGTGGCAGCAGTATGCAGGGCAGGGGCTTAGAGAGTATAATACAGATTAGTACTCAGAGAAGTGCTACTTGTACCAAGTTTGTGCAGTAAGAGGTAGGAACAGACAAGGCAGTCCATTGTCTTATGGAATGTGGTAATGAATAGGCAATTGTGACACTGAAAAGTGCTGAAGAACCTAAAAAGAAAATGGATTTATGATCAGGGTTCCCTTACCTACAAGCAACCATTCAGTAAAGTCACAAAGCTCAGTAATACTATTGTGCTGAGCTGATTACAACAAAAATAGATGGATTCATCAATGGGTATCTGTGTAGCTGAGAGTAGAGCAAAGCAATGAAGCGTTACTGGAAAATATTAGGAAAGAGAAATGTTATGAAAAGATTGCTTGTTGCAAAAATGTTCTGTTTAAGCAAAGTGAGGCATGCTAAAAGAGAAAAGAAAAGTAGAATCAGGGGTATAGATATGGAGGTGGAAGTTTTAAGAAGGCTATGGGTAGAAATAAGGAAAGGCATGAAAAGAATGAGTTAAGGAATGAAGAAAAATGATTAGCAGGAGACATTAACAGAGGGTAGAAAACCTTCAAGTTTGTAGTAAAAATAAGGTATGGATAGAACTTGGAGAACTATCTCAGAAATAGCAAAAGTGAAAGTGTGTAAAGGAATACATGGCTCTTGAAGGTTTCTACATGTTTGGATTCAGTACCTTCCACTGATTCATAAAATGGAGTGAATATAGGAAACATGAATTCTAGGAAAGGCCTTAATCAAGGGAGGTAAAGTGAAGGCTGAAAAGTTGGTAAACAGCACTGATGTAAATTTGAACTGCATTTTTTGTTTGTACATACTACAGAAGATACATCATTGTTCAGAATAGAATTTGGATACTAACACAATTTTGTAAATTTCGATGCTGCTATGTTGAGGTTTGGGGACTTTAACAAAATGGATTATTTTCATGACCTGATCCATTAGCCTTTTAGGAATTTTTTTATCCACATTAGGGAAGTACTTGGTATTTCCTTATTCCTTGTCAACAAACAGGTATATGGGGTGCAAGGCACACAACATCCATCAGACGTTTTAGAATGATACCATCTTCCAGCCAATGCTTGCATACCAAGGTAACATTCTGAAAGTTTCTGCTAGGTACCAGATGAAAACATTTTACATACTACTGTTCACAAATGTAGTACTACTGGTCATATCATGTTTAACCAGATTGCAAATAACAGCCAAAAAACATTTAATGCTACAGAAAGCTCAATACTTAAGTAGAAATACTAAGATCACTACATAGCACTCCTAAAGAAATGTTTTTCCAGGGTGCAACCCTCTCTGCATTTTGTGATGAGGTCAAGCACCTCACCATTTTCCAGGTTGCATAGACAGAAAAGAGAGAAAGGTGTACAACTAAAACATGTTCCCTTTTCTCTTTGTCTGACAAAATCAAATTACAAAGCATAGCATTTGCAGTACAGCAAGTTCTGACATACTAGAACTCTGAAAAAAATCTAAAAAACACAAAAGTTTTTTCTTTTTTTTCCCATGCTGAGTAAAAAAAACATATGATATTTCTCCCATGCAAGTTTTGGCATGACAAAAAACTTCACAATTAGTTGTAGCATTCACCTTCAAACTGATACATGTGGAAAGGCTGTGTATCTGGTCACAAGTGATAAAAATCTCATGAATGGAAACACCGGACATCTAAAGAATAACAGATTTGTGAGTGCACATTGTTTTGAATGTATTTAGCTCACTCAGACTGACCCCTTTAGAGGTATTGCATTCTCACAGATCCACCATAACCACATCTACTATTACATATTGCATTCTCACAGATCCACCATAACCACATCCACTATTACATCTAGTCACTCTGTTGACTAAATTAGAATTTTTATAATAAGAGATGCGGGGACTCACCGAGATGTCTGAAATTAATCTCACTTCATAGCATCTCATTAGATGTGGAATTCCAATATAAAGGTAAATTGTCAGTTGGCTAACAGGATCTTCAATTATTATGGGAACTATGGTTTCCTGTGCAAATTACTAGCAAAAAACTCCAGGTACTATATAGAAGATACTTTTTATGGTGGTTTTATGTTATTTGCTTTCCAAACACCATTGTATTATTGTACAATAAAACTGCAAAAATGGAAATGAAATTCCATCTAAGATTTACCAGTAGAAGTCAATATTCAAAACAGCCCATTTACTAATGCTCTAGACCTGATAATGTCTGCTTTACATCTGAAACTTTAATAAGCTTACTCAGATTATGAATAGTTAGAGAGAAAAGAACAAAAGACAAAATATCTTACTTACATTGTACCTTGAGACATTTGACTGCCTGGACCGTTTTTCTGCGAGAAGATCTTTTACTGTATGCTTTACTCTGACACCTTGATACACTCGTTTATTATAATCTGTGGGGACTGAAAAAAATGAAATCAGACTAAGCGAGCACACTCAGTTTTCATCTGCCAGTAATATACTGACTAGTTATTAATGCAGATATTTTTATAATAGATAAATCCACCAAGGGTGTAGTCCCTTAGCAAACCACACCCAAATGGTATTTTTTGTATATATCTGCCCAAGTCAGTTTTGGCACAGATAGCAGAAGCAAAAATTTCAAACAGAAGTCACAGAACACTACTTTTTTAAACACACAACTTTTATATTTTGTTTCTAACAAATGAGACACTGATTCAAGCACACCTCAAGACAAATCAACTAACATTTTCTGTAACAAAGCATTTTTAATTAATTCTCCCCAAAAAGCGGTGCATATTAATTTCCTCCATGCAGCTGCTGTACTGTTTTTACCTTTTTATTATATTACTTGTTTTATATTAAATTATGAAGGAATTAGCTCCCAGCTGACTGCATTTCATAATGTGATACAGCACATCTTTTTAATGAAAATACACTATAGACTTTGTATGAGTATTACTAAGATACAGTCTTAACACAAGCTGGGAAACATCTTCAGAACACAGTTTTAGATGTCTGCACCATAAATTGTTGTTGCATATCATTTGTTATTATCTATTACTCCTTTACTAAGCCTAAACTTTTAATAATAGGCCTTATAAGCTCCAAAGAAACAATTTGACTTTGTGTCTTTCGGCTTTTCCCGGTTAGGGGTTGCCACAGTGGAACTCCGGTCTGCTAATGATTGGCAGTTGATTTTTATGTACCTGCTTGCCAGGCCTGATGCACAACCTTCAACGAAGGTACGCCCATTCACGCATGTCTCCACGCAGAAAACACTCTAGCTGAGAATCGAACCGGACAGCGTCTTACTGTGAGGTGACAATGCTACCGCAGCACCACCACCACTCCAAAGAAACAATCATTTGTTATAATGCTAACATAGTTAAGATGCTCAAAAACCTTTCATATACCCTATCTTATGAGCCAAAAAGCTGAAAAAAATGTTGGCACATGTCTTTGATGTACAGCAAGAGATTGTAGTTGACTTAAAAAATAATGTATTAATGTTATGGTGTTTTTAACATACAGTTTTGGGATTCCATTGCTTAACTTCATTTTTTAAGACAGATGTGCTGTTTCACACTGTATATCACTAACAAGAAGAATTAGACCATTGACTTCATGAGTGGCACACTTCTAGTATTACATATCATACCTCTTAACTGTCTCAGTTTTCCTAGAATGTCCTGATTTATGCCTCATAGTTTGGTCTATTCATCACAAAATTTGTAATTTTCTGTGAAGCCATAAAGGACTGAAGTTATTAGACAACAACGGACATTTGAGTTTCTGATTTCTTAACCTTCAGAAAAGGTATGCTAATGAAAAACATATTATTCTAGTAACTTTGTAAGTGTATAGGAGCAAATTTAAAATCTGTCCCATTTTGAGTCCATATCTGCCCATTATTTTTGGCTTTGTCCAGACATCCGGTTCTAAGAGGCCGAGAGGTAAGCTTCACAAACTTAAGATCACTTTAAATACAGTTAGTGTAAAAGCTTCTGTGGTCAATAGAATTTGGAGCTGAGAGGTTTTTTCTGAATTGGGATTCTCTGTCCTGGCCTTTACTCCAGATTTTTATTTATTTATTTTTATTTTACATTTGTTGACCGTGATTGTCCGACTGAGCTGAAGAGCCCTTTTTCAGCAGAGGCCCGGGGTTAAAAGTCCGCACAAAAAAAAAAACTTGCACAAAATACAAGGAGTTTTTGATGATTCCAGTGAGAATATTCCATACTACTTCAAACATCTCTCTGAAATAATGGTAGAATTAATGTAAGCTATATACAATGACCCAATGACTCATGTGAAAAGTGTTTTGACTCAAAGAGGGGTTCCAGTTTGAGTTGGTTTGCATGAGGGTTCAGCTCTGTACCGCTGCTGTTCATACTGGTGATGGACTACATTTACAAACAGGTCAGAGTGGACAGATCAACAAAGCAGCTGTACGCAGACAATGCAGCATTACAAGCAGACTCTGAAAAGGAACTTCAGCAAATCATAGGGGAATGGAATGTAAAACTGAAGGCACCTAGGATGAAACTGAGTACAGACAAGACAGTTGTCATGGCAGCATATGGGATAATCAGAAGCAGCAAAAAACTGAGATAGAAGTGAAAATAGTGGATAAGTTTCAATTACTTGAGAGGGGTGGCTGAGGATAAGGGAAGTCTTAATGAGGAGGTCAAAGCTAGAATCAGAGGAGCTGCAGCCCATTGGCATATAGTGTCTAGGATATACTGAGCCAAAACATGCAAAAAAATCTGAAAAATATGGTGTACAAAACAGTGGCGCATCCAGTGCTAGTCTCTGGTACAAAAACCAGGGCAGTGAAGGCAGAACAGCTGAGGAAGCTAGGGGTGATGCAGATGAAGTGCCTGAGAAATGGTAGGATGCACACTATGACAAATTTAAAAATGAGAACATCAAACCAGAATCCGGAGTAGCTCCAGTTAGAGAGATGGTAAAAGAGAATGAATTACAGTGGTCTGAGCACATGTGCATTAAAGTTTAAGATAATCCAGTGAATTAAGATTTGGGACAGACAGGAAGACAGCAAGAGGAAATGAGGACATCCAGCAATGAGATGGATGGGTGGACTGCATGAGAGAAGACCTGTGACAGTCAGGCATGACAATCAAAGAAGGTAAGATAGTGTAGTGGCGTTAAATCGAGAAGACAGAACACCAAGACCTCATGTAGAAAATGGAAAAAAGGCGGTTGATATTGATGATGATGATGACGATTATCATTAAGTGATCTGGTCTAGCTGTGACGCAGCAGCAAGAAAATGTGTAATGCAAGGGGATGATTTAGTGTGAATGGTCAAGCAGCATGCTTTTCAGCAGTAGAAAGGAAATGGAACAGAGGAGGATGAAAAACAAAATGCAGAGAACACGCAATAACCAGAGGTTACTACTCAATTCCAGAACCAAGACTTGAAGATCAAAACCTAAACCAATGAGTCGCCATCCTGCCTTAATGGGTATAACTGTAACAGTTTCCTGTTTCCAACTCGAAAGAGATAGAAATGTCTTCTTCTAAATATAAATTATGACAGAGGGCCACAAATGATCTTGTTTATCTCATACAAAATAATAGTTTGAAAAGTTTTTGGTGACAGAGGTCACCACTTCCACTCCTGCAGTAGTAGCAGAATATGTTATCAAGTCAGTAGTCAAACAGGAATCTCAACAAATCCCATTTGGGATATTTTATGTATACTGTATTATGGCACTTTTATATATTTGTTTTTCTTTTAAAATTCTGACTTCAGACTCCAAACATCTGACTCCTCATGAAACTTACCAAAAGCAGTCCCCAGATCTTTAAACCAAAATATTTCTCATTTCCATTAAATCTGAGATATATTTATTACATCCCATTCAGTCATAAATGAAACAGTATTATTATGCCCTAATAGCTACAGTCTGATAGTTATGTGTGTAGCAGATCTGTTTAAGAATGTCAGAAATGTTTTATTAAGTCTCACATAAGATTAAAACAGAAGAAAGGAAATATCATAAACATATTGTAGGGGTCTTTGCTTCTATCTTCCCATTCACATGGAGGTGCCTATGCCCTCCAACATTTATGTAATCTTGTCCAGACCACTAAAATGTAGCAAAGAGTTAGACAATAACTCATGTGCATTAGCTTTCCTACTCTGAATTTTCCCATTATATTACTGAATTGGTAAGTGTAATTTATAGAATTTTTGCCATGCAACATTTGAGAAACAAACTACCTCTGCTGCCCAAACCATCCAGTGGTAAAAAAAATTTGAAAACTTTTTTCTGCTTTTCTGTTTTCTTCTTTATCTTTACTTTTGTTTGTTTTTATTTTGCTGCAAAACTGTTTGATACAGCTTTATGTAGATATATGCTTCTGTTTTACTAATATGTTTTAATGCTCCACTGATCGTATGCTTGACAGTTTAGACAATAGCCTATGCACCTGACATTATGTAATTGATCATTCCCATTTATTTTTCACTCTATGAAATAGCAATTAATTAGTAACTTCAGTTTTCCAGTAATAATCTGATTAATTATAGAACTAACTGCAAAATTAGTATGACTCCATGTGATAATGTATTGGTACTAATGTTATAATTGTGAAAAAAAGACAGTGAAGCACTAATAGGATATTCCAGCCTAGAGACTCACCAGTCTGCAGGACAAAGTAAAAGATTAGGAAAATAAGGGTAACTTTTCAAAATGTGATATCCTGGCCACAACTAACTTAGCAAAAATAAAATAAAGTCCTCCTTGCAGGGGAAAAACAATCCAGTTAAGGGTTTAAGCAGATCTTTATTCAATAATGGATGAGAGTTTTTGTCTGATTCCAATCTGACAACTGAGGAGGTGAGCAGCTATAAATAATATTATTCTAAGGGGAGGTATGAGGTCTGCCTAATCGAAGGGGCTGTACCTGGTATCTCCATGTTACCCTGAAATTGCAAAGTTATATATCATTTTACACTTTAACAGTGTTAGGTATTTCTCATCAACAGTACATGACAGAAACCACTACCATAACACTACTTAAAGGAACAAAAACCTAAAAAAATAAATAAAACAGGGCAAGTAAGGAAATAATAACAAGTAAGGAAGTAATACAATCAGAAAGTAAACATTCAGAAATGCTTTTATCCCTAGACATCCTCAGCTCCATCTCAAAAGTAGGTTTCGGTTTTAAGTGTATAATGCAGGTTTATTATAAATAAATAAATATATATATATATATATATATATATATGTGTGTGTGTGTGTGTGTGTGTGTGTGTGTGTGTGTGTGTGTAGTTGCATGGGGCTCATAGTTCTAGAATTTGTTGGGCCTTCTTTCACAGAGCTCATATTGGTGAAAGTGTGCATTGAAACAAAAAAAAAACATACTTTCTGCAAACAGCATGCTCACAAAGAATTTAATTTGTGTTTTAAAAGTGATAATTATGTCACTTTTAATGCTTGAGAATCAGAGGTAGAACAGCATTAAAAAAAATCAAGATTTTCATTGTGTGCATTTATCTGATGTTACACTTTTATTCTATTATTTCAAACTCATTACCATTCCAATTTATGGCACAAAAGAAGAAAATGTATTCCTCTCTGAAATTTGTATTAATGTCTGTGACTCAAACACATTGACAGCAATTTCTAAGATTTTGAGTATGAACCACACATAAGTAAAACTGTATTTGCATTTGTCAACAATGCAGCGTACGTGTGCTTACTCTGGAGTTCTCCAAATGATGTTATTTTAAACAAATTAAGCAAATCAAAACATATCTCATTTGAAGTATATATAAAAGGAAAAAGACTGCATGCAGAAATAATTCAAGGCTAATGGGGAAAAAATAACAAAAGCAGATGAAGTGTTTTTGATATCATTGTAACTTGCATGCAAAAGGGGGATATAAACAATATTATATGTCCATCATAGCTGAACAGCTGGTATTGTATATCTACTTGTCAAACTTAAATTTCTGAATAATTATTTGACTATATTACTTTAGTATAGTGTCATGTCTGGTAGACATACTACTGTTCAAACTGATTTTTTTTCTCAAAAGGCTGAAAAGATATGTTGCAAAATTATGGGAATTTGTAGTGAATTTTTCAAGATTATTTCAAAGTGTTATATTTTAGAAATAACTTCTGTATGGTGTTCTAGATCACAGGCCGCAGTGATGCAGTGGTTAGTACTGTCGCCTCACAGCAAGAGGTTCTCCCGTTCGATTCATGGTTGGAGCTTCTTCTGTGTGGAGTCTGCATGTCCTCCCCGTGGTCGAGTGACGTTTAAAGACATGCAGGTAGGTGCGTGCATGAATGGGTGTGTCTTCATTGAAGGATGGGCATTGGGCTGGCAGTGCAGCACCATAAAAATCCACTGCCAATCATTAATGGACAGGAGTTCTGCTGTAGCGACCCCTAACCGGGAAAAGCCGAAAAAACTTTTTATGGTGTTCTAAATCACATGGAGACAATGCAGGTTCGTATGTGTAGGCAATGTTTTAATAAATTATAGGGGCCTAAAATCATATATTTGATAACATTAAAGTGCAACTGATACTGGTATAAATAAAAGAAAATGAGTTAATTAAGGTTCACTGTTAATTATCAATTGTAGGTTGATCAAATCTGAAATTATTACCGAACCTTTGTCAAATATTGCTCAGTTCACAAAATAATGATGTTGTTTCCTTGCTTCCTTATGTAAACATTAATTTTTCCAAGATGATAAACCTTGGACTTGGTATACTAAGTTAAGACAATTACAGGATGGCTTGTTTTCTATATTAGGAGGAGGCAGGGTTCTGTGCCCGGTCATGGATTTTGTAAAGGAAAGCAGATGGACTAATCTGTTTTCATCCAGTGGGATTAACCCAATTACTGTTTGAGATCTGATAATTTGTAATAACCAACTGAACTTAACACATATCATAGTTGGTCTTATGCATAGATGAACTATGCTGCTACCTTGGGCACCATTCTTTTCCTTTCTATGTACTTATTTATTTGTTTGTTTGTTTGCTTGTTTGTTTTTAAGCAAAGTAACATGGCAGCAGCTGTGGTGCACAGCAAAACTGTGGTGCCCAGTGGTGGAGGTGTTTTGTACCAGGCCAGTTAATTCACAGAGCCTTCTGTTCCTTGCTTTCACAAGATCTATCAGATTCCAGGAATGGCAAAAAGTACAAAAGCCATCAATATTCAGGTAAAGAGAAGTGGACAATCGCTATGCAAAAGAGCAGCAGCACCAGCTGGCAAGGAAATGTGGTACGTTGTATCTATTTATTTATCTATTCATTCATTCATTCATTCATTCATTTGCATTCTTATGTTGGCAGAAAAACATTTATTGGCACTGCCATGTCCCATGTCTGTGACCCCTATTGCTGTATGCTACATAATTTGAAAATGAAGTTTGCAAATCAGTAGTATATCTCATAATAAATATTGTACTTATCATCTCTCCCTGATTTTGTAAACTGTCCCTAAGTCTGTCTCATATTTTTGTTTTTATTTTTTTCCTTATAAAATGTATGGTTTTCCGGTAAATCATTGGGAGTTGCAATGACTAAATAATGACAGACATTTGAGTTCAGAATGTATATCCTTCACAAACTGGAGTAATATTTAGAATATGACCACATTTTTGGGCCTTTGTTACTCCCCCAATTATTTTTGGCTTTGGTCTGATTCTTGCATTAAGAGGTGAAAAAGGACATGTTTATTTCTTTTTTATATCATAAGAGTTGGGCATTTAAGATGGTCATAGTCAGATTAGGTAAAATTGCTGTGCTCCCTTTGAAAGAAAATGACTGCTGATTGCTCTTTATTCTAGCTTCAGAAGATGAATGTGATTAGTATGTAACAACTTGGAATTCTTTAATAAGCAGTTAATGTCTGTGTCAAACAAAGCCGAAATACATTACACAGCCATCATTTTATAACTATTAGACATCAGAAGTGTACACAGACATGATTATACCTGTTGAGTGGGGGTGGGGGCTGGCTGTGGATGAAACTGTCTGACATTCTTCTCATTTGTTCAGTTTAAACAGTCACTAATCTGGCCTTCCAAGACTAGTGTACATTTGTGTGAAGTAAGATGGAATACTTTACTACTGTGACTGATTATTATTATTATTATTACTATTTATATTATTATATACATTTCTTGCCACTGATAGGTATGGAAGCCATTTATAGACACAATTGAGTTACCCCTACTGTTATTTGATATAAAACTAATACTGCTGTGGCGTGTGTGTGTGTGTGTGTGTGTGTGTGTGTGTGTGTGTGTGTGTGTGTGTGTGTGTGTGTGTGTGTGTGTGTGTGTGTGCGCGCGCGTGCATGTGTCATACCACTCAACATATTACAGGAAGAAATCTGGGCAAAGCCATAAATAAAAGTGGAACAAAGGCCCAAGAATAGGGACAATTTTTAAATATACTGTTCTTACAAACTTATAAAGTTAAAACCAAAAGAAGAATGGCAGGACACTGCTATATTCCGTTATAATATTTAAAAAAAAAAAATTTCCAATTCTTTTTTTTTTTATTGAGATTGATAAGCATATCTAATGTCTCTTTCTTGGTTTTTTGGCAGAGTTTTTGGCAATGGCAGAGGGCAACATCTTTTTGGATAAAACTTATAAAGTTAATAGAATAACAAGTTTTACATTAGCATGGATTTTCTGAACAGTATGAAGTCTGAAACTCAAATGTCTGTCATTATTTTTAATGTTAATTTTTAATGATTTGCCAGAAAAACACAATTTAAAAAAAAAAAACGGACCAACAATATGAGACAAAAATCTGGACATTCTGCGAAAATCTATACAGGTGAGAGGTGTGTGTGTGTGTGTGTGTGTGTGTGTGTGTGTGTGTGTGTGTGTGTGTGTGTGTGTGTCTGTGTGTGTGTGTGTCTGTGCGTGTGTGTGTTTGTTTGTGTGCTCATGCACTTGCTCATTGGTGGGGTTGCAGTATATTTAAAAGTAACAAGCTGCCCGTTATTTATTTCACTTCCCATCACAAGCAACAGTAATCTGAAGTACAAGTAGCTATCTTTGGTGGCCTGTCAGGAGCAGTATGTGTGTGAAAGTAACTAATCATTGGCACAGTGAATAGCAGTGGCATCTCTCATGACTCTTTGAGTTCTTGGCTTCTTCTGTATAGAGACTATATATGCCTTATTTGTGCATGTGTGTGCATATCCATGTGTGTTTGTGTGTTATCACCAAATTTTACATACATAACTCTTCTGTTTGTCATTAAAAAAGAACAGTTAGCAAGTGTTTATTTTATAAAAATAAAGCATAAAATGAATCACAGAAATGACAGTCCATAACAGCTTCTGGATGACCATCACACCCCTGACTAGTAGTACCCTCTGTATATATAGTATACATATATATATATATATATAGTATACATATAGTCTAAAAACCATCTCTGCTCAGAGGTGTGCACAGGTCACTGTAGCCTGTGTGGGAGGCTGGGGATAGTGTAGCATCTCTTAAATTTGCCTCACAATTAAACCTCAGAGGTGTGCACAGAAGGTTGCTATAGTTCTTGTGTGGGCAGTGGACAGTGTGGTCATTATTTCTTTAACTTTCTTAACATACTTCAGAGGTATGCACAGAATGTCACTATAGCTCACTTTGGGTTTGAGGATAGCATGGTAATTATTCCTTTAATTTTCCTCACAAAACTCAGAGTATGCATGAATGGACTATTTAAAATTCTGGTATAAAACTAGACCAAGACAAATGCTGATTTAGTAAACCAGACTATAGTACTTTGATCACAGTGTAAGTGTTAGTGGAATCAGACCAGATGCAGACAAGGTCAGAGTAATAGCTGAGTTGCAAAATTCATTGTCTATAACTCAAGTAAGGCAAGCTCTAGGCATGAGTAACTATGTGGGAATTTTTATGCTAGCTCTCTAAACTGTGCTTTGTCCTTAAAGAGACTTGTTAAAGAAAGATGTACCCTGGTCATGGGGACATGTTCAAGTGCAAGCATTCAGCAGCATAAAATAAATACTAACTGCAGCTCCAGTGCTAGCATACTTTAATGTCACTTAGCCACCAGTAATAATTGCAAATGTTAACAGCAATTGACTAGGTGTAGCATTACTCCCCACAGATGAATGAGTATTATATCCTGTTGATGATTGTTTTAGAATGCTAACTGATGCTAAACAGACATATTCACAAACTGAAAAAGTGCATTGCAAGTGTTTGGGCCTGCAAAGGATTCTCCAGACCTATTAGGGCCGAATAATTTTCAACTTCAGAATAAACATTATCAGTTCTTTCCATTAAACAACTAATATGAACTAGACAAAGTACCACCAAGGTGCCATATGCTGGTAACTCAGCTCAAGAGGTTCAAAGCTAGAGCAATACCCCTGCCTGGAAAACAACTAGTTATTTCAGACATGTTCTCCACAAATCCTATGCATGACCAGCCATTATATGATATTGAAGAGAACATTGCCACCTATGTACAGTGCATAATGATGACTAGGCCAGTGACTACCAAGAGTCTAGACAAGCATAAGCAAGCTACAACAAAATGATTGAGAGTTGTAAGCCATCATTCATCATGTAAAAAATGGATGGACAAATTATTGGACTCAAATCATGCAGCTCTTCCTTAATTATTATACAGTCAGAGTACAGTTAGTTAAACATGACAGCATATTATTATATCAAGTCAGAATTATAGTCAAATGCCAAGTAAGAGCCAAAATGTCAATGTGGAAGCCAATCATCAGTCAAGATATTGTAAATCTAGTGCCCACAGAGACAGGACACAGCTATTTCAAAACCATTACCTTGGGGTCCATGACAAAGGTTAACTGCTGATTTATGTGAGTATGAAGGGAAAAATTACCTTGTTGTAGTAAGCTATTACTCTTGTGACATTGGAATAATCCTTATTTCATCTACAACTAACCAACAAATAATATCTAGATTCAAAACAATGATGTCAAGGTATGGCATCCCTAATGAATTTGTACAAACAATGGTATACATAGTTTATGATAAATCAAGTTTCAAGAGTTTGTTGCTGACCATGGCTTCACCCATATACACCAAGTCCTCTCTAACCACAGTCTAATGGTACAGTTGAGACAGCAATAAAAGCCACCAAAAAGATACTAAGACAAACAGATCCTCAAAGATTTCTTATGACGTATCGATCTACTCCTCAAAATGCCATCAGAGTAAACCGTTCACAACCTATGCTTAGAAAACAAATGTGAACTGACATGCCATTCTTAACATCAAAACATGAGCCTAAAGTAACTCCACATGGTGCAAACAGCAAAATGACCAAAAATTCTATGATTTATAAAAAAGTTTTATGCCAACATCATTATGTATATCCACTATCTGCCCTCCAAGCAGTCCACATAAAATTAAAAAGGGAGGAGGTGGAACGTAACATGTGTTGCAGTGCAGAAAACCACTGAACCACAAACCTACATGTTACAAACAAAAGCTATGATTAGACATAATATAAGACATATCCATTTGATTTCTGATGAATGTCTACCTGAATACAGTGCACCTGAGAGCAAATCAGACCAGTATGAGGCAGTAATAACCAGATCTATGTCCAATAAAGCTGTACATATGTACCAACAACAGATCTTCTTCAAGCAAACATTCAAGACAAGGGAGGAAGTGTCAGGTTGAATATTCACAGTGAGAGATTGTGTGTTGTCCAATCAACACAACTGAGTGTTCTGTGTCTATTAATTCAGTTTTGTGCATGAATGTAAAAGTTATAATGCTTGCTATAATGACCTTTTTCACAGTTTTCTTTCCATTGGCTTGCATCCTGTTCCCAGTTTCAGTAGTATTTGAGTAACCAGGAGTGGTCATTGGGTTTGTGCACCTAACCACTTCAGGAGTTGTGAGGAAGTAAGGGAAACAGTTATGTAACTTTATAAATTCTTGCTAATAATGTCTTTTATATTATTTAATAAATAATTGTTTTGCTTATATGTCTTAAACATTTCCTTTTGCATGATTATTGCTGAATGTTTACTGTATGATACATCATTTTTGTACCATTGTATGTCACAATTTCAAAAAAGAGATTTTTCTGGTTTAATTTCTCAAGATATTTTTAGGTTGAACTGGAATACTGCTTAAACTGTGGCTGGAAACAGGATATTTCTCAGGGTGGTAGATGAAAGTTACCCAATAAAACAATAAACAAGTAGAAAGTGATCGTGTCTTCTGTCCTCTATTTCAAGTGTGGGAAGTTGGGGCATAATGCCAGATTTTGTGAGGCAGGTAAGATGGAATGCCCCATTCAGGCCAAAAAAGATGTGAGGAGGATGATAAGGCCATGCCATGTGATTAGATTGCAACTAAAGTAGTTGAGACTGTGTTCTGTTATGCTACTACAAAACTGATGAAGTGTCTATTAAAAATGCATAGGCAAGAGCTTCACGGGAATTGTATACTCAGGTAGTATGATTTACCTTGGTAACAGCCTAATACATTTGCAAGAGAAAGCATACAAGAAGGTGATAATGTCCATTGCAAAAAAGCACATGACATTCCACAGAGGTTGTGTAGAATCCTTGTGAGAGAAAGTACTATCCAATCACCCAGGTGAAGATACAGACCAAGGTTGGGAATGTCCTACACCTGGTGGCTGTGTCCTCTATCTCACTCATGATGTAATCATAGGGAAGGACTTCTGCTTTAAAGATTTATATAGATAATGGGAGGAGAATAATTCAAAGGGTCTGAATGCTACACCTATCACAGAGGTGGAGCCATGTCATATCAGAGTACAGGACAGTAGCACTTCTACCAATCCTAAAAACTGTATTAGTAAGGGATAACAAAAAAAAAAAAACAGGCATTACTCTGGAGGGCCCTGAGATGACTACACTGGGATAAACTTGTCTAGAGAGAGAGATAGAAGGCCCCAGTTCTTGCAAGTTACAGAATTTCTGTAATGGTATGGAAAAGTAAGTAACCAAGGAGCGATAAAGATCCCAAGACTGATGTTACAAGACAAAGTCGAAGGAAGTGAGTAAGCTCAGAAACACAAAGTAGAAGTAAAGTTACATCAAGAGAAGGAGGAAAAGAAAACTGTCCTAAGAGTGAAGAAGACTTCAAGTCAAATGGAACTTAAGGAAGGTGCTTTTGAGAACTGAAGTGAGTTACCTTCATTGGAGAGGAATCAGACATGGATACCCCATTCCTGCTCCAGGGTGGGACAAGACAGGACCTTCTGTCAGGATGTAACCAGTGAATGAAATCCCAGTCTGTCAGGGCTTCTAATAAGTAATATGAACCTTAAAAGGACCAAGTAAGAGAATGAGACTCTAAGTCAGGTCAGCAAGAATGTACCGAGGGTACTGGGGGAGGATTGCTCTATTAGGCCATCACCAGCCTAAAGGTACTTTGAGGGATGAAATAACCTACTAAAGGGGGCTGCAACAGAGAGAGGATTTTGTACATAGTAGGGCCACTGATCAGATACAGAAATGGATAATAATATTTTATATATTTTATAGTTTATATATATATATATATATATATATATATATATATATATATATATATATATATTTATATAGCAAATTCAAAATCAGTTCCAAAAAACTGGTACTATTATTTTCCCACTGTTGTATACCAAAGGAGATTTTGACAGACCAAGGCACCCCATTTATGTTTAATATCATGTGATCTGTCTGAGAGAACTTTTAGGTGAAGTAGTTAAGAGCTTCTGTTTACCACTTCCAAACAGATGACTTGGTGGAAGGGACCAAAATGACCGTAAATGCCATGCTGAAGAAAAGTTGTCCAGAAAGATGGAAAAAACTTGAGATTAGTTTTTGGCATACTTGATATCCTCTGTTAGGGAGGTACCCCAAGACTGTCCCTTTTAATTATTTTATGATAGACACTGTAGAGGACTGTTGGATGTGGTAAAAGAAATATGTGAGGAAGACAAAACTCCTTTTAAGAACATAGTTGAACACTATGGTAACTTACTAGAAATATTCAACTGATATTGCCCAATGTGTACGAGCACAGGGAAAGGGGCACACACAGGTCAGCATATGGTATAGAATGGAAATGTCCAAAGCAAGGAATTCCAAGTGGGCAACAATGTCTTGGTTCTGGTCCTCACAAGTGAAAATAATTTCTTGGACAAATGTCAGGTACCTTATACTGCCATTGAATGTATTAGTGAGTTAAAGTACATGGTGACACACAAATGGGAAAAGGTGGCCTGAACAAATTTGTCATATCAATATGTTGAAGCCCTGGGAAAGAAACCCAAATGAGCTATACATAAAGACGTTTGCACAATTATCCAGAATGACTCATTCAGAATGCTGAATCTGAGCACAATTATCCAGAATGACTCATTCAGAATGCTGAATCTGAGCACAATTATCCAGAATGACTCATTCAGAATGCTGAATCTGAGCACAATTATCCAGAATGACTCATTCAGAATGCTGAATCTGAGCACAATTATCCAGAATGACTCATTCAGAATGCTGAATCTGAGCACAATTATCCAGAATGACTCATTCAGAATGCTGAATCTGAAAGCAGTGTAAAAAAAGCACAACACTTTTTTTTTCTTTTGCTAACACAAATAGTATCAATCACTGCTGCACACAAACATAGCTGCTAAAAGACCTTTATTTAATGCATCTAAACATTAAATAAAGGTCTTTTAGCAGCTATGTTTGTGTGCAGCAGTGATTGATAATATTTGTGTTAGCAAAAGAAAAAACAAAGTGTTGTGCTTTTTTTACAGCAATACAACTTTGAGTATACTTTAATCAGTTGTATTTGCTCTGAAGTGTTCCTGACAGAGTAAAAGTCACAAAAGTAATAGATAATTTCAGAAATAAATCCAGTACCAGAATACAAGAAATAATGTGCATACTTTCAAGTATGTTTTCTAAATCACATTTCAATTTGTATCACATGTGCATATAAAAAATAACTTAAAACTGCACAAAGGAAAAAACTTACAAATCAATATAGATTAACCTAGTGCCAACAGTCTGAACAAATATGTACACTTTTTTTGCAATACCTTCAAAGTTAAGAATATCGGGTTAAGCATTGTTTAGCCAAACTGAGATATAAAAGCAGTTTGCTTAATTTTGTACTTACTCTTAACAATGAATGACCAGCATCCACTAGAAATACTTTTGATTACAAAACCTCTAAATAATGCTTCTATCCATTATTAACTATGCAGAGTGCTGAAGCATATCCCTTTTTCCAAATCTGTGCCATTTGTGAAGCAGATATCACTGTATAAATTGGTGACCTTTCTATAAATTAAAAAAAAAAAGTGGACACAATAAAATGCAAAGAAGCAAGTCAAATGAAGAGCACCATCTCATTGTTTGGCTTTCATTTTTCATTTTTTCTGACCAAAAAAGAACTAATCTAATACACGAGTCTGGCTACTTTTGTAGCTAATTGGCTTAATTTTCTGCATTAATGATCTTCATTCCATAGCCCTATAAATGAATCCCAGATTCTCCAGGTGCTTATTCCAAAAAGTCATCTAATGTAATGGCACTTCAAGTTCTCCCCTTAAAAGAGTCACTTGTACCTATTGGGTTTACTCAGTTAACAACAACAGCAGCAACAACAAAAGGATAGAATTTTTGCTTCCATATAGCCATAATTCCATCCTCACTTTTCCAGTGCCTTCTCTTAATGTTGACACATAAGTGACAGTCCAGTAGACAATGGAAGTTACTGTTAAGCAGTTACCAAAAACAAATGACAGAATTCATGGAAATGTTGTTTGAAATAGATATTTAACATTAGATTGTGATTATTTGCTGCATTTTTCATAGTTTCATTTCTGATTATCCTTTGTGTTTGGAGGAATATAATGTCATGTATACTACTTCTGACTAAAAATTACAAAACAGATAAAGGCCCGGGTATTTAAGAGTTGTCTTTAAAATGTGAAATCAGATGCAGTATTATGGAAGGGACAGGTAAAAAAGGTAGAACCGGATTTGACTCTGTAAATGGAAAACGTTTTGCAAGATAAATATATGTTTACTTTTCCAAAAACTTGGGAGTTATTCACTAACTTTGGAAATCCAAAGCAAAAATCTAATCATTCCAGTATATTTCCATCAATGGACCTTATAACCATAACATCTTACTGCTCATAGATCGAATGTTACTCATTATGTGTTGGTAGATGGAACTTTAATTTCCATCTGAAAGGCTGAAAAATATTAGAATTTAAGCTGAAAAAATTTAAGAATTCTTTTCATAGTGTACATTTAGTAAGTTAGATTTACATGGGAAACATATTTTAATTTGCACACTAAAGTAAGATTGATATGCAAAACATTCATGTAGGAAACATGAATGCAGCATCTCACTCACTAATACAAGCTGAGAAATCCATTGTTCTCCATTTTGAAAAAAGTAATAAGAAACAATCATTTCAGTAAACAAGGAGAATACTTCCGTCAAATCTTTAATGCCACTCTGGACGACTACATGGGTGAATGTACATTTTCTCCTTAGGTATTTGAGAAAAATCGACTTAATTTGAAGCATCATTAAACTGGGTGAAGTGGCTGAGCTTCTCAATGGTCTCTTTGACTGTAAGCTTAGTAAGGACCTGCGAATGTTGAGATTTATTAGTGAGACTGACAGCATTAGAATTCATTTATTATCACCTGACTGACATCTTATAATCAAACAGAATTATATTTGAGAACTATAGTTTTAATTTATGTATTCAATTATAGTAAAATAATCTAATAGCAGGGATCATCTTTCTGCCCCAAATGCTGCTCTATAAAGTCACATTTTACAGAATCTCAAGGAATCACCAAATCTGAAAAATTCACTGTGCTGCACAATATGAGAATTAAATCAGTAGTGAAATCTTATAGACATTAGTTATATCTCTTAGCACTCCAAACCCTCACTATTAAAATATTCCAACTCAGAGGTTACACTTCATAAGAGGTAGAATAAATATTAGGTTGTCAGAAAATAGACCATATTTCCCTAACTGTGACATTCCATGCCTTGGAATTAAAATACATAATTTGGGAGTATGGGTGGAGGGTATGGAACAACGATTGGTGACTTAGAAGAAGAAGAAATGTGAATAACATTGTTTTTTCTGTATTATCACATAGACTGCTGCATTGCATGTTTTACTATATATTGTAGTACAGAGTGCTTGTGTAGCTCTACCATTCTATAGTTGTAACTGAACGTATCATTAATCAAAAATAAGCAAATGATCACTCAGCAGGCATTTTGCATTTATTTCCGCAAAAATAAATACAAGTTGATGCTGGCATAGAAATTAAAAAAGAAAATACATAGCTATGTTGTGTAAGAATTTTAAAAGATTTTATGCGGCGGTGGTGCAGCGGTAGCATTGTTGCCTCACAGCAAGAGGTTCTCCCGTTCGATTCTCGGCTGGAGTGCAGGGAGTGCCTTCTGTGTGGAGTCTGCATGTCCTCCCTGTGGTTTGGTGGGTGTTCGAAAGACATGCGTAAATGAGCGTGCCTTTGCTGAAGGTTGAACGTCGAGCTGGCACCTCGGCGTTTGTGAAAATCTACTGCCAATCATTAGCAGACCGCAGTTCCGCTGTGGCGACCCCTAACAGGGAAAAGCCGAAAGACAAACAACAACATTTTTGAGAAGGCATCAGTGTATACAAGGATTGACTATTGGAGGCTACAGCTGAATGTTATGCAAATACTGGGATAGAAAAATCATCTTTCTATTAGCAATGTGTTAGAGATGAGAGGAGCAGAATTCTAAAGATTTGTTTTGATAATTTTATTATGCAGATTGTAATGTGATCATTTAATAATATTTAGAAGTTTATGCATATATAGTCGTGTTTTGTTAGCTATTTGTACCATGTAATCATATATGAGATATAGTTAGACTGACACTCTTGAATGGGTACTTACATTTATTTTGGATTTGTCAAATAGCATCTGTTGGGTCAAGAAGAAGTTCACTGTCCTTAGCCAATAAAACTAGTTCTGCTTTAATGGTGTCTATTTTTATGTCATTTTATGCATTTATCTACCAATATTGATATGTATTTCCTGTGGTCTTGTTAACTGTGAACAATTATGTAGGCTGTGCAACTCATACTAGAAAGTTTGCCATTTAACAATAAAAAAGCATGTTTTGAAACTATTTGCTGCATTTTAAAGCAATATCACAGACAGCGCAACCCTGTACCCCAACATATGAGGGCTATGCCTTTAAACCCCAATTACTTATGAATATTAGTTCCAAGTTCATTGCATTCAGAGTAGAAGGAGTAACCTGAGATAATGTATTCTTGCCATTAGTACATATCTTCTATGTTTGCACTTAAATTGTCACTGTTCCAGGGACTGCAGTAACAATCTGTGAACTTCCAGTGGGAACCTTGACACCGTTTGTAAGTATTTATACTACTGGATGATATGATATAATATATTTTACACCATTGCACATACATACTGAAAATATTTTACAGTTTATTTATTTAACATTTGTTTACCGGGAAAGTCCAACTCAGAACAAAGACGATTTTCAGCAGAGGCCTGGGGGTAAAAGCTCCCAACACATGTCTTTGTAATGTGGGAGGAAACTGGAATACATGGAGAAAACCCACACGAATACAGGAAGGACATACAGACTCCTCACAGAAGGCACTCCAGCCCAGAATCGAACCAGAGAACCTTTTGCTGTGAGGTGACTATGCTACCACTGCACCATTGCACTGTCCAAGCTGCTTGTTATATCCTTTTTATTGTCTTGTACATACATGGCATGTGTGATTGAGTTGTTTGTCCTACCAGGTCTACATGTTATATACTCAGTATGCATTGTAAATATTAAAATTATATATACTAGTGGAGTGTCATAAGTATCCAGGTAATCACTAAAAATGTAGACCAGCTCAATCATCTGATAAATTGCAATAAATAAATAAATATATAACAACAAACAAACAAACCAGTTGTGGAGTTGAAGAATATGGTAGCTATGCTAACATCAAGTTGTATGCAGTTGGAAAAGTTTCTGCAGGCTAAGTTTGACAAGCTGTTAATGGACAAATATAAAACTGGGTTCAAATTAAAATGATTTTAATATTTTGGAGTACTTTAAGTTTGCCGTACCATTTCATCATATCTGATCTATACAATCTACTTCCATTTGCACGTAGAAAGGTCTTAAAATCATCCCATTAATTTCTGTTGATGTATAAAATAAACATTTTGACAGTTTTCACTAACCAATTTCCTGTTTATCATCTATGATATTTTTAACGTTTTGATACATCCATATACATCCATATAAATGGTAATCATATACATAAACTATGTAATAAATGTGTTCTTATTTGTATAAGCTGCTCCACAGGAATACAAATAATTTCTCATTTTAATCAAATTATGAAGGCAACAGAATATGATAACTATAAAACAAGAATTACTATATTTAAATAGAAGAAATTACTTTACAACTTAAAAGTTATAGCTTGAATAAGTAGTTTATGCATCACTGTGTCTAAAATAATATGTATTTTATGGACAGCATCAGCTAAAATTGTCATGACAGAACCAGCTATCAGTGCGAACCATCTCATTTAAAACTGATATAGTCTGAACGATAGATATTTTATGCACATATAGCACCAGATGACAAGCTGAAGGCATAGCTCTCTGCAGCTACATCACGGTTCATATATCAAATATACATTTTATTAAGATCAAAACACTTTCTCTGTTACACACTGAGCTTGAGAGCATTCCCCTCCCTATTAAATGTAATATTAGGTAGGCAGTGTTCCAATGGTTCACTCAGCAAAGGATGATTGTGCTGAGCTAACATGCTGCTTAATATACCTTGTTGGAATCCCACCTGGATGTTTTTTTTTTTGTTTGTTTGTTTTTTTAAACCTTTTTTTCAGACTCAGTTCCACTGCATGTCATCACACCAAAACTAACCAAAGCTTCAGATGGGAGAAGCGTGAAGTAAACTGGTCAAAAATTCAACTGTTGACAAAAAAAGAAAAAATATATATATATTTTTTGAAGGGACAGCTCCCTGCAACCCCACACTTGACTGAAATGTACCAACTTAACTACATGGTTCTACAAGCAAGGAGAAAAATGAAAGGGGAAAAGGCACAAATTACATCACAACTTAACCGTCTTGTAATTCTTACAATCCTTTGCACTTTAAATCATCGCTGACACATCAAATAGAAAGTAGAATGGCAGGGATTCCCTATGCGGTGCAGTAACCAGTGGGTTCAAGTCTACAGAGGTGTACTTAATTGGTTGAAATCTTATCCAGTTTACACATGACCAAAGATACTGAAGGTTTCTAAATCATGGTTTGTGCTTTAATCCAAGTATTATGGCTCAACAATAGCTGGCAGCAAGCTACAACCCAGATTTTCTGAATGTTGCTCAGTTTGTTCACAATGCTGTGATAAAGTTAAGTAACACTCATTCTCTTCACCGTTTTTAATCTTACCAAGAATGTTACTCTTTACCACCACTTCTACTCCTCAAATGTTTGACATGGCAAAAAAAAAAACTGTCTACAACTAAAATGGAAGGTAATTCCCATTATATCTACAAATAGTACAAAATACAAACCTTTATCCCAGTATCTCTGAAAATTTCTGAAATTTCAGTAATGTATGTTTCTATTTTTATAGAGTGAAAATTATTATCATCAGTGGTTTAGCTTTATGTCTCACATGACTGAAGAAAAGACAGTGGGTCCTGCACAGTAAGTTTTAAATATTATTTCTAACACTATCAGGAACATAACCCTAGAAGGCAGTTAGGAAGGGAGGAGGGTATATCTGCACCTTGTACAGCTGGGTGATACCTGCCTTTCTTACTCATCAAGTAGGCTTCCACCTTGATGACACCAGGATAGATGTGCTAATTTATTTGTATGAAGCCCTTGAAGTAGCTAACCCATATACACCTATCTTCTGTTATGCCAATAGGAATTCCTCATGAATCACTGGGAGGGCTTCTTTATAACAACACAGCTTATTACATGAGTACAGAATCAAAATAATGTCAGTAAAAGGGGATGTGCAGCAATTCAAGAAAGGGAATCCATTCTGGTAGAAATACGAGGCCTGGAGATGTAGAAGGCCTTCTTTCTGTATAAGCACTTCCTTTACCAATGAAACCTGGGACAAATAGTCCTGACAAAAACAATACTCTAAAGAAGTAATGGTATTTCTTCTTTTGGAGGCAAAATGTCTATATAATAACAATGTATTAACTATTACATTATCACACTGCTGTCAGCACACTGTTCTCCACTTTGGGATTGATCGTTTTGCTTCACAGTTTATAATTTTATTATACTATTAATTGTATTAAAGGAAAATGAAACAAAAACAAAATAAAACTGATTTCCTAAAAGACATATATTAAGATCTCTTTAAATACTTTATAAATGTTATTTGTTGTTTAACTACATCCCTAATGTCACATAAAATCAACTTTTCTTTTTCATTTATTTCCACCCCAGTAAATTACACAGGTATTCATTATCATCTAAATTAGTGGATACAAATAATAAAAAGCCTTGTGAACAGTTGTTTTTGAGGAAGTCCTTGGTTGCCTGTTCTGCGGGGCTCTTCAAATCAAGGATGATGCTAGGACACGTATAAGACAGGCAGGTGTTTCCTTTAATTAGACAGGATTACTACAGACGCAACCACAGCCCCAGCTATACTTAGATTCCTCTGTCCTAGCTTTATTGCTATGCATGTTTTTATCTCATGCCAACTTTTTTGTCACATATAATAGATATTTTGCTGACATGCTAGTACATGTAGTTTGTAGAAATCAGCAATAATACACCATTAAGCATTAGTAAAAGAGAAATGAGAAAGCATCACATGATGTAGCGTATCAATTTCCTAAAAAGCTAGTGGCATTCTGTTTGATTGCATGGATAAAAAGGAACACAAATCCAGTTTCCTTACATCTGTAAAATAATTCTATCTGTGTCTGAATGATTAAAGTAGTCAGTAAATGAAACTTATTATGGGTGTGCATACATCTCAACTGTCCAGATTTTTGACTCATATTTTTGATCTGTTCCTCATAAAATGTGTGATTTTCTGGCAAATAACTGATTAAAGACAATAAATAATGACAGATATTTGAGTATAAAACGTCATATCCTTCAAAAATGCATACAGATGCAAAACATTTTATTCTAGCAACTTGCTAAACCTATAAGAGCAATATTTATTTTTTTCCTTACTTTGGGGCTTTTGTTCCCCCATTATTTTTGGCTTTGTCCAGATTTCTTTTCCTAAGAAGTTGAGAGAGATGTGGATGTGGCTCTACTTCACAAGCTCGAAGTTTCAAAACTTCGAACTGCAAATGGTCGGGACCATAATGTTGAAGTTCTGAACTTTGAAATTGTAATAAAAATAAAATAAAACCAAAATGTTTTACATTTTTGCAGGGGGGAAAGCCCCCCAGCACCCCTACACCCCCTGCTAAATAAATATACTGACTCCAAGATCACACTACAGTGAAATAAAACAGTACATTTCTCATTTTGTGCTGTACGGTGATCTCCATTCAAAGCATTCAGAGTTTCAAAACTTTGATCTTATGGTCGCGACCATTTGCACTTTGAAGTTTTGAAACTTCAAGCTTGTGAAGGGAATCTGTGGGTGTGTATGTGATACAGTGGATAATACAAATTGTGGAAGAATATATTTAGATAATACATGAAAAAATCTTTTATAGTCAGAGAGCTGGTATCAGCAGTTGCCTTTATGAGAAGAGACTTTGCTAATAAAATGGAAGTGAGAAAGAGAATGTCAGAAGAGCAGTTTGATAAAGCCAAACACAGTAGTGTATAAGGGATGTAAAACAATGAAAAATGGCCCTGAGTGCATGTTTTCCATTTACATTAAAGACTGGAGGAGTTGCAAACCTAATGCAGATTTGCTTAAATTTTATGGAGAACAGTTCAAATGCAACAAAGGCCATGCAGTGACCCAATAAGCTGGTATTATGAAACAAACTGAGCTGATGTGCGATTTTTATTTGATAATCTAAGGAAGGTAGTGTATGAGTTAAGGACTAATGAGATACATGGGCCTAATGGAAGTCACTCCCCATGTTATTAAGGATGTTAGCAGATGTTAAGGTAAGACCAGCAATAAAACACTTAACTTATTCCTTGACATTCACTGGGTCTCAAAATATTGGGTTTCAGAAAGGAAACAATGCAGTTATGGACTGCAAGCCTGCTGTTAATATTACAAAACATTGAAGGATGATCTAGTTGAAGTGCAAGCTAATTTGAAATACAAATTAGCTGTGCCTTAAGGACACAAGGTCAGTGATCCAACCCATTTATCTAACCAAATAACCTTCTTCACAGCTTCCTTCATCAGAGATTTACAGTCTCTCAAAAACAAATGTAAATATGTACACATAAAAAAGTACCATAAAGTTCATACTCATTACTGGGATATAAATGGAGTTATTTAAACTACTAACACTGTACGACCTGCAGCTTTCAGTTAGTTCAGCTAGTTCCAAGTCTGAAAAAAAAACATATATGCAATATAAATTATCACGCATACTACTGACCTATACTCCAAGAAATCATTACTGAAATGTACTGTAGGAAAAACTGGTTGCCCTCCTTTACCATCTTGTACCACAGGAGGCTGTGGTCTTGCTGAATAATTCAGTTTTCTAAGAAAATATAAGCTCACAATGCATATTGCTGCTTCGCTGTGAAAACAGTAGTCAGTGTTTTGCAAAATGTATGATTCCCTGAATGCTGTATTGCCATGTAAACTAATAAACATAGACTTGCCAGTATGTAAACTAATCCATGCAACAGATTAAAAATAATACATATTAATAATGGCTATTTTCCTTGCTTATTTAGCCCAGGCCATAGCTGAAAGGGGTCTTCAGACAAGTCCACTTTCCCAGTTAACAAATGATAAATAAAAAATGATACATAAATAACTAAAATGTGAAAAATTAAATAAAAAAAAATAGCAAAGGGGACAAATAACAATCTAGGCACATATAACTTGGAAAGAAAAGTATCATGGAAAACATAAGTGGATCCCGCAGGATTGCTTTTACCTGGTTTAGCTTTAAGCAACAATATAGGCTATCAAACAGTCTGTCAGGGATAATGCATAAAAGAGTAGGACAGTGGACGTGTGTTTGCATCCCTTACTCTTTTAGGGTCACTAAAATGTTGTAGCTGAATCTTTGATGAACAAACCAAAGTCCAGTCCATGTCTATATGGCAAGTAATGTTTTAACTGTACAGTAGAAATGCAAATTAAAAAAATAAAAAGTAGGGGGACAAGTAGACTTTTGAGAAGTAGTTTTAAATAATGGGTTACCAACGAGGCTGTGGTGGTTCAGTAAGCCTGCCAACACAAGGACAAGACCACTACTTGTGACATTGGTGATCTGGGACTGACTAACAACCTGAAGAGCTGGCTGGAGGGTTGGCTTGAGTAGCCCAGAGCCACCTTGACTATGTCAGGGAGATGCTGTGGAGGGTTTTGTTGGATGGATAGCAGCACTAGTGTATAATCTGCACAGATACATTGTCTTGGTGTATAGCACAGAGGGATGAAGCCCTGACCTGGTGACTTGGGTTTGATTAGTGGCCCCAGCAATGGAGGAGCCATACAGAGAGAAAGAAGAGTATAGGGGCCTGATCCATTCACTTCTCTTGAGGGGAAGTAGGGATTTGGATGCCCTTGGAGAATCATTGGCTGGTGGGCTCTCCCTGATGATGACCAGATGGACCAACACTCATACTGTAGGGAAAGAGGTAGGGTTGCATTAAGGTGGCTTCTTTCGCAGAAGTGAGGTGACCAAAGACAGCCCATTGTATGTCAACAAATCTCTGTTTCTTTCTCTTTGGTGCCATGCTGGGTTTGTGTGCATTACAGATAGGGACAAAAACAAAAAATGCTCAGTCCACCTCTGATGGATATTGGATAATGCCCCCCCCCCCCCCTGGTTGGTTCTCATTAGATGATGGAAACAAATGGACTGCCCAAGCAAAGACCTAAAAGTTAATAGGTAAAAGAGTTACAAAAAATGCACAGATACACACAGAGGAAAGGGAAAATGTCAAAATGTCATGTGATCAAGAGTACATGTCTGCATCATTGCATACCCCTTCCATCAGGAAAGTTTAGGGCATAAAAAAAAGAAAAAACTTGCATGCACTCAAGGACAGATAAAGCATCACTGGACACCTCACTCTCCACGGGCCAAGTCTGATCTGTAAACTACCTGGAAAGAGGGGGATAGAGGAAAGAGGTGCAGTGATCCCAGCAGAAGATCTTGCTGGCCAAAGTGGCAAAAAAATAAATAAAATATATAAAAATGGACAATGGCACACCCAAAATGTAAACAACATTATTATATATTTTACTTTTTGGAAAGCGTGATTAGAAATAAATGCATTTCTCCCATGCATTAATTTAGACTGGCTCAGCAACAAATTCATATACTGAGGATCTGAATATACTTCCCATGGAGTTTTGTATTATGCTATGTATCTAGTTACATTGTATTTTTAAACATATCTATTTTTGATGTATGGGCATATTCCATAATAGCAGCAGCAAAATTGCAAAGTGTGGTAAATAAGCTCCAATAAAAATAAAATATATCACTATTGCTTTTTTAAATTATTGTTTTGTGGAGCCATGTGAATCTCGTTAGGCTGCATATGGGTTAGTAAGCACTCACCCCCTGCATTTTTTAAATAGTAGATAGTTGATATT